>NC_088980.1:140831434-141134291 GCF_963932015.1 Anas acuta
GGATGGCGCTACTATAGTAGCAAAAACGTTACAATCAACTGCTCTGACATGGATGGAAAACCAGGGATGGATAACTAAGCCAAAACGATCGTCTATCCCACTTAAGAATGCAGTGACAGTTTTCACTGACGCAGGAAAATGTTCTCGAACTGCTGCAGTGACTTGGAAGGATGAGCATGGTTGGAAACATCAAATTTTACAAGCCCAAGATAAAGACTCATTACAGACACTAGAACTTCTTGCAGTAGTATGGGCATTTATAAAATGGAGAGATGTTCCGTTAAATGTGGTATCCGATTCCTTATATGTAGTAGGACAGATCGCCATAGCTCAAAGAAGTGAACCATACGCAGTAATACACATAAGGAGTCATCAGTGGGAAGAAGGCCTGGGAGAAGGCAACGCTCGAGCGGATCGACTAGTCGCCGCAACAGCTACTGAAGCACCACTGTCACCCTTTTGCAGAACTCGGGAGGCTCATGCTATTTTTCACCAGAACGCTAAAGGACTTGCGCGGGCTTACAAACTGTCTAGAGCTGATGCGCAGGCGGTAGTAAAAGCTTGCCCAACGTGTAGTCATTACAATTCGGGTGTGGGAATCGGAATCGGAACAAACCCAAGAGGGATTAAAACCAACGAAGTGTGGCAAATGGACGTTACTCATGTCACAGCATTGGGCAGATTGAGATATCTGCATGTAACGATAGACACTTATAGTCACATGATTTGGGCTACACCGCAGCCTGGGGAAAAAGTTCGGGTTGTACGATGTCATCTTGCCAGTTGTTTTGCAGTAATGGGAGTACCACAAACCATAAAGCACCAACTGGTCAAGCTATAGTAGAAAGAGCTAATGGAACAGTTAAGCAGTACTTGGAAAAGTTTAAAGACATTACAGATATTAGAGAGAGGGTGGATAAAACCTTATTTGTTCTCAATCATTTGTGTGTATTTGGAGATGATGAGGAACCACCCGCGACATGTCATTACATTAAGTCTGAAAGTGATAATAAATGTATCATGAGAGTACTGTACCGAGATACGAAAACGGGACAATGGCTGGGGCCTGCTGATGTGATTTATATGGGACGAGGTTATGTGTGTATCTCTTCCCCTACAGGGCCAACCTGGGTGCCTAGTCGATGTATTAAACCAGCCATTGAAGAAAAGTCATCAAGTACGAATCAAAATCGATCCTCAAACCAATATGTGGGTCACTTGGGCAAAACAAACCGGACAAAGTTCATTCTGCGTCTGATCCTTTTGTTGATGAGTTGATTATGTTTGAAATGGTTAAGGGATCATACGCAAAAAATTGTAGTACAAGATAGTTGGTTTGAAGGTTGGTTTAAACCTGTTTTTGGGAACATGGGTGGATGGTTTTTTCTTTGTCAAAGAGGAACTTCGTTTTCTACTTATAGTTATATTGATTATAGTTGCTGCAAAATAAAAACGGGGGAATTGTGGAGGAATCGTTAAGTGAGGCAGGACATGTGAATGTTGAGCAGTTGGGAGACAATGGGCTGGTGAAGCACCGTACTCAACTCACATGAGCCTTGGCACGTATGCAGCTGGCTGAGAGCCAATCAGGCTCAAGGACACGATGCCCTTGGGCGATCGGGAAAGTCCCTAAGGTGGGACAGGTAGCCAAAAGAAGGAGGACCAGACTGAAAAGCCCGGGAAGTGTTAACCAATCCTGAGCTTAGTTTCTGCAATATGTATGAGTTGATTATGTTCAAACTAGATAAAAGACGACTGAGCTATCCATTAAAGTTGAAGTTCACTGTTCACTCATATTGATGTGCTGGGTCTTCCTTCCGTCGGCAACAAGCTGCATCAATGTTTTTATTACAAAACAGAATTGAAGCAAAACAGTGCACAATTTAGAAGCCCTCACACAGCTGAATGTACAGCTGAACTTGTCACAGACTTTCAGAATTGCAGCAACTCACTATTTTCAAATAGAAGAAAAGCATATACATTTTATCTTCAGTTGTAGGAACAGTATTTTCTAAAAAGTGGTTATTGTTTTTACCACAGCATAATCATTCCATCATACGTAGATACAATATCCTCTGTAGGTCTGACTTTTCCTAGTAAGAAATATAGCAAAGGAAACTTACTTCACTACATATTGTTCTGGATGTAGTGGTTTAGACAAATCACACAGTCAACACATTATTTACATTGCTACTGTTAAAAAAGCAAATGTATTTCCTAAATTGCTTCTCAGGTTTGCAGGTTCACATGTAGATGTGTCAGAACACTATAGCTATGGTGATATTAACATATACATGTATTTTTCTTAATCCAGTACAATAAAACACAAATAGAATACACAGTAATCTATGTTCAAGCATTCAGCCTGGGACTTAAATTACAGCCTTGCTATTAAATCCCTGATGACATCAGCTGTATTAGTTGATTTGATCTTGAATCATTTACAACACAGGCATGGTTTTACACTATAGTCTTAAATTATATATTGGTGATCGTCTGGAACTGAACAGGTTTACAAGAATCAATCCTTTCCAAATCTGACTACGGAGATGGTTTTACCACCATGTGACAGAAGCCTGACTGACACCAGCTCCCACACTGGATTTGATGGAAGGGATAAAAGTTAAAACTACCTCCAACATCTCAATAAATTGACAATTCTGCTCTGTCCACTATTCTAATTTTTGTTAAATTTCACACAAATCTCTCATATTGTTCAAATCTCTCACAAGAGGAAATTTACTTTTACTCTTCACACTCCTCCATAAAGCTTATTGAAGCCTGGGGAGGATTACAACACAAGTAAGCTCCAAGTGATATATATATATATATCGGTTTGAAATGAGGCCAAGTACAAATCTTATTGGTGCTCTTCTAGCTGCAGGCAGTACAAGGACCTCAGGTGATCTAAAATTCAATTTTTACATTCCCTGTGCCATTTCTTAAGCCTCAGAAGTTTTCATTGCACAGCTGAAGTCCTAACATTTTTTAATTATGTGAACTTACCTCTACTTTTACATTTTACTTATTTTTTTTTTTTTTTTTTGCCTTTGCAGATGCAACCAAGTGGCCTGAAAAAATAAATTTGTTAATTTTTTGCAGTTTACCAGCATACAGAAATAGTCAGAATGGGTTCCCTCCTCCATCCTATCTTCAACCTTGTTATTTCAAATCCCTTCTGTTTAATATGCAATATTTTCCTTCTCGGAAAGAAACCTTAGTTTCTTTCAATGTGGCTTCTCCTTCTTCTGGAATTCTTGAAGTTTCCTTTTAAATTTAGAGACATTATACTTAATATTGTGTTATTCTGCATAGAGATGCTATCTTAGGCTACTTTATTTTTTTTTAATTTTATTTTATTAAATTTTAAAATTAAAATCTTTAAAATTTTCTTCTAACTGTTCTTTATAGTAACACACTGAAATACAATTCACAGTAAACAAACAAAAAAGTTTTATTACTTTTAAAATCAGAATCAATTCTGAGTCTGGGCAATACCTCAATGTGGTATGGGACTACATATTTGTGTGTGTTCCCTCTGAATATAGTTTTCCCTGACTTCACTTAAATTCTCGCTGAATATGACATTCTTTTTTTTTTTTTTTTTTTTTTTTGAGCTCCATTGGTGTGCTTACCACTATTCAAAACATAGACAAAGAACCACTGAATGAGTGACTGTCCTGAATTGTTTTACAGCACAGATTACATGAGTAAAGAATGATTTGTGCTTACATTCCTTTGACATTTATTTTTCATTTATGGAATTTTCAGCATTCTCTTCAGAAATTGTCTTAGGCCACCAACCATGAACTATATCTGTTAATGCTTTGTGTGAAGGATGACTGTTGTTGAGCACACACATCAGGAGGAAGAGCTTTGGGTTTTTTGTTTGTTTTATGTGACTATGTGCATGCTAGGTAAGGTTTGTGTTAGATCAGCATAGCTCTACTGACTTCAGAGTCCTACAGTAGCTGAACAGCTCAAGTACTTGTTCAATTGAAATTCATTTTTATATTAACTTCAAAGTATATCATGTCTGGTTAAACACAGATCTGCTAACCAAGGATATAAAAATATTTGCTCTAATGAAAGAAAACAAAATATGTCATAGACCTACTGCCTTGCTTGTTGGGGACTCTGATTTGAAATCTCCTAAAAATTGCCAGGTAAGGTGGCTGATTGCCACTTTCTTGTTATTGGATATTTCCCTGGGGCCCAAAACAACTGATGCACCTAGAGACTACAACATCCACCAACTGCTCTCAGTGTTGAAAATGGATATATATATGGATATATATCACAGATATATTTTTTTTTTATTTTCCCTGTTATGAAGGTGTTGCATGAAAAATATTGGCGTTGTGAGAGATAGTTGTAGGCTGGACATTATATAACATTGAATAAGAGAGAGAAAATTAATTGACTTCTAGTTGATGCTTAGTAAAAGGAATTTAAATAGCAGAAGCAGAACCATTCAAACAGTTTCAGATCATCTGATAGCAAAAATTTCTCATTGCACACACTTAGTTCCTTAGTCTTTTGTAAGGCTTAAGGTGTTTTCTTTTATAACAATCTTTGCACTTGTCATGGCATTGCTCTGTGATGAGTTAAGGATATGTGAGCAATGTTTCTGAGGAAGATAATGTCAGTTCATCTAATAGAAGATATTATTGGAGTTGGGAAGAGGCAACCTTCCAGGCAAACAAACTGTTCTTTTATGTGTTCAAGAGCTTGTTCTTGTTTCTCCAGTATAGCAGTTGTTATAATGACAGATTTCATCTTCCTGCAAATCTCACCTCCTTCAGATCATTCCCCAGTGGAAAAAAGCTTTTCAGGTGATTTCACATTAGCGGTTTTAGGTTTTTATTCTGTCCATTTATTGTTTATTTATTTATTTAAGTTCTAATAAGTATTTTTAGTAATTGAAATATATCTCAAGCATCCTCTTTCATTAATTGCATGGTACTTCCTAGCTACTCAACATACTGTTACTGTAGTATGTGGAGTATGTGGTATGTTATTGGTTGAGATTAAAGATAGGCATATATATATATGTATATATTTTAAGTGTTTGCATTCAAGGCATGAAAATGTTCTATCAAATGTATCTAGAGCAGCATTTACTTAGCCTGACTGAGGCATGGAATTTACATTTAAAATGGTTAAATGGTTAAATGCTTAATGACAAAAACTCTTAACCTTCATCTCTTTTATAGAAAATTAACCTTCTTTCAGTAATATTGCCAGGTAGCCTGAATTAAATTTCAAAGTATCTTTCAAATTTAAAAAGCCAACAACATTTCAAGAAAGATTCAGTTCATCAACAAAGAAGAGGGTCCAACTTATTATAAGTACACTGAATAAAGTAGCCATAAAAATAATTTAAGTTAATTTATTTTAAAGTAACATTTAAAGAAAATATTAAGTTATGTAGTTGGGTTTAGAATAATATGCATGATATTGACAGAAGTCAGTAGAGTCATCCCAATTTGCACCAGCTTAGAATTTAATTCATTGTATATGTAGAACTGTATGTTGAATGTATTCAACAATGTATGGTGAACTGGTTTTGTTCAACATCTTCATCGATGCCCTTGATGAGGGAATAGTGTCTACCCTCAGCAAGTACGCTGATGACACAAAGCTGGGAGGAGTGGCTGACCCACCAGAAGGCTGTGCTACCATTCAGCAAGACCTGGACAGGCTAGAGAGATGGGTAGGAAGAAACCAATTGAGGTTTAATAAGAGCAAGTGTAGAGTCTTGCACCTGGGAAGGAACAACCCGAAGTATCAGTACAGGCTGGGGGATGACCTGCTGGAGAGAAGCTCTGAGGAGAAGGACCTGGGGGTCCTGGTGGACGACACGTTGACCATGAGCCAGCAGTGTGCCCTCGTGACCAAGAGGGCCCTTGCAGTGCATTAAAAGTAGTGTGGCCAGCAGGTCAAGGGGGGTGATCCTCCCTCTCTACTCTGTCCTGGTCAGGCCTCACCTGGAGTACTGTGTCCAGTTCTGGGCTGCCCAGTACAAAAAAGACAGGGATCTCCTGGAAAGAGTCCAGCAGAGGGCCACAAAGATGATACGGGGCCTGGAGCATCTCCCCTATGAGGAAAGGCTGAGAAACCTGGGTCTGTTCAGCCTGGAGCAAAGAAGACTGAGAGGGGATCTCATCAATGTGTATAAATACCTGAGGTGTGGGGGACAGAGGGTCAACCTCTTTTCAGTGGTTTGTGGGGACCGGACAAGGAGTAATGGTCACAAGATAGAGCACAGGAAGTTCCACACCAACATGTGAAAGAACTTCTTCACGGTGAGGGTGACGGAGCACTGGAACAGGCTGCCCAAGGTGGTTGTGGAGTCTCCTTCTCTGGAGATATTTAAGGCCCATCTGGATGCCTATCTGGACAGCCTGCTCTAAGGAACTTGCTTTGGCTGGGGGGGTTGGAGCCAATGATCTTTCGAGGTCCCTTCTAACCCCTTCAATTCTGTGATTCTGTGATTCTGTGATATTGTGCATGAAATGAATGTACTATGTACACACATGATAGATGAAATTAATAGTAACATCTTTTAGTGTAAAAAAAAAAAGGCAATATATTATTAAATATAAAAGATTTATGCAATACTGAGTTTTTTTGCTTAGGAAAAAATAATCTAACTGTAATTATTACCAGTTTTCTTAAAACTTATTTATTTATTTATTTATGATTTAAGCATGTTACTGTTAAAATTTTCAATACTATATTACCAAGTCCAATTTTATCTACTGTATTATTAGGAGATAATGTTAGTATTTGCTTCCTATTAGAGAAAAATATTACAAAGCTTTTCTATCTGTGTAAGATAAAATATTAAATGCTTAAAATGTTAAGTATGTAAAAATATATAGCTGCTAAAATACAGAGAAACCTGCTGTTAGTACAAAATAGTCATAAGAAATCCTAGACAAAGTTTCAGGATATAACAGCAAAAGTTGTTCAGATATTTTATGATTGAATGTAATTTTTCAGGCAAGGCAGGAACAAGAAGGATGAATTAAAAAGTTCCATGAAACTGACCTTGGACCTGAATGAAAGGAGATAGTAAGAAGAGTCTTGATTAGAGAGTTTCACTGCTCTTTACTAATTTTATCTCCGATACATTTATAACATGATTCATACAAGACATTGAAATAATGTGTTGGGAAGGATAAAATGTAAGATAATGTTGATAATGTGAAATGTTGATAATGTTGAAAGTTTAATTAAATGATGCAACTATAGCTCACAAAGTTTGTTTCAGTAATGTCTTTCTAATAGTTGGCAATGCTTATTAAGGTATTGTATGGTTGTTATTCGGAACAAATTGGTATTTCCAGATGATTTAAATCACTTTCCTGCCAGTGTAGTACTGAGGACAAAAACAAATAAATGAATGCTTGTGAAAACAGAATTAGTTTACCAAGCATTACTGCTGAGTTGCTATGGTTTTATTGCTAAGCCATGGCAAACCATACCATTATGTAAACAATCATAAAACATTTTAAAGAGCTCTGTGAATTTAAAGGTTTTCCACAGATGTAGATACACAGCCTTATTGCAGACTTTCTATGACTTTTTCTTATTGCTATTTATTTATTTGTTCCTGATATGGTAAAGAGGTTGCCTTTATATGTTGTCTCAAATATGAGCTTGTCATTCTTTTCCCTGTAAATGGCTGAACTGTAGTGTGAAAATGAAGTCAGTTCTGCCCTGACTTTCCTGGTCAAGATTTACCAGGGGAAGTATGGGCTGATTTACCTACCAACAGTAGATAACTGAAGATAATTTTCATTTGCATATTAGTTCAAAGAAAAATCCCTGAGGATACATGAAGATGGGTGTTTTTTCAATTTATTTGTTTTTGTTGTTGTTATTTGTTGCTTTTATTTGTTTGTTTGTTTAAGTACTAGTGCTCTTGCCCTTTTGTCTTATGCTTGTACAGCTAAATACAGTTATGATTAACTAGGAGGCTCAGTCTGTTACAAGCAGGGAAGAAGTGTCCAGAGTCCAGAAAAAATTCTCTAGGGCAATTTCTGCTGTGTCTCCCAACCAAGATGTTAACGTTAAAAGTCCCAAATCTACTACTTTATCTATGATAGATTATCAAGAAAAGTATTCTCACTTTTTGAATAAATTACTGGAAATATATGCTCTCTATTCCGTGTACCTTATTGATAATATTTAAATATAACAAAGTCTGCATATTTTAGGATGCTCTGACAGTTTGTTTTTGTCTTCTACAGATTTACATGTGTTTTCCTGACAAACAAAGACAATCTTATGTGATTTCTGCTCCAGAGAATGTGAGAGAAGGTTCATGTTGCTGCCATAAGGAAAATATATGAAGATTAGTTTCCAGTTTGATTTGTTGATATGGTGCGCCAAATCCTTGTGAACTGTTACACTGCCTGTTTTTATAGTTACCAAAGCAGTGGCATCCTTACTATTTTTATTACTAAAAAGAAAATTTGTATTTAACAATACATTACCAGTCTATGTGTATGTTTCTATAATGCACTTCTGAACATATAATCGTAACAAATTTTAACAAACCTATTTATATACCAATATATAAGAAATTTGAATTGGAATACAGATATATGAGCATGATATTTTTTTCATTTACATAGGTTGCACACATTTGTCAAAGTCTGGCTTTATTTATTTATTTATTTATTTATTAATCAGATGTTCCTGATTTCGTAACTTTTATAACCACAAATGAATTTAGTTGTATCTCTGGAAAGATTTGTTTCTTGCAGTGGTTTCAATTAACATCTCTGTGCTTCCTGTCTCCTGTGCTTTCCCCTTTATTGAGAGCTGCTATCTCATCTTTATGCCTACTAGCAAGAAAAAGGTAAGTATTAGATTTTAAGTTTTAAATGAACCAAAGTAATTGGTGGCAGTAAATTTCTCTTAAAGACATTTTTCAGTTCAATTGAAATATTGACTTCTAGGTCATTTTGCATACCTGAGATCTCAGCAACTTTTTCAGTCTCTAAACAAGTATTAGCTGCAGGATAGAGACATGTTGCTTCTGTATACAAGATAAAGTGACATACACAGAATTTTTCACTATATTTTGGTCTCATATTTATGACTTACTTCTGAGATATCCATGAAGCACATACTGAAGATTGGTCAATGAGGTATAAAATAAATATAAATTATTCCAAAAAGTCTCTTTTCACTGCCATATTTATTGCTTACCTTCCTTACATCTAAATGCACAGTTTAAACCCAAAGAGAAGCTGCAGATAAACTTTTTTTTTTTTTCCATTGAATACTGAACTAGAAACCTCAACACCTTATTAAACATTGGCCCTTCCGGGAGTTTAGTGCTGCCAGAGTAAGTGAGCATACATTATAAAATGATCAACATTTTGTTTCGGCATGAAGAGTATGACCTATAATTATTTGAAAACAAGGAAAAAACATTGAATAGTAAAGCGGAATAGTGAATTATTTGGTTGCCTGATGTGTTTTTTGTTGTTGTTGTTTTGTTTTTTAATGAAAAGACTTAAATGTAATTGATTTGAATGATAACGTGAATTTTAAATTCAGTCATACTTTCTGTCTGAACAAATAACAAGTAACAGGTACAACTAAAACAATCTCACATTTTTGGGCTTAAAGTTAGCTATTTTCAATTACTGTTAGTTCAAATTTATGGATGTATCTATATATATATAATAAGGCATTTTTATTAATGATTCATTGAGAAAGAAAATGCAAACAATCATTTGCTCGTGTGTTCGTTTTAGTTATCTGATAAAAATGTTTGGTACATTTATTTATTTATTTAAAAAAGTAAATTTGAAAAAAAATGTTTAATGTAAAACAAAGTAGGCAAAATATTATAAAGCATTTTTCTTAAATGTTAGAAGGTACTCTAGGGCACTGAAATATATCTTCCAAAATGTTGAGAAATCTGCATAATATATCTTTGTAGGTCAGAGATAAAATAAGCATTGAATGGCTTTGAACTTCTTCTGTGGGTCAAGCCAAAGATCATTCAGGCCTTATGTCCCCTCTTTCAAGCTGCATTTGAAGTTTATGGAAAAGTACAATAGCAGAATATGTAAAGATTAAACCTTTTCTCATTTTCTTGCAGGTTTCACCAGGGCATGTCTCTTCCTGTATAACAGCAACAGACAAACCAGTTTTCCCATAAATTTTTGATTCATTTTGGAACACATACTTTTGATATCTAGAAAACTCCATAATTTAGTGCTGTGGTTTGTGGAAAATGTCTCCTCTTGTGTCAGTCTGCTGCTGATTTCCCTGGCTGTCCCACAGCACTTGAATTGGAAAAAACAGTGGATCGTGTCTGCCTATTCTTTTCCTGATTATGCAGACCAATGTCATACCTCTTCTCCTTCTCTTTACCAAATTATAAAAAACTAAACTAAGCTACCGTCACATGGAAACAATTGCATGCTTTCTTGTCCTTCTCCAAACTTTTCTTAATTCTCAAGACTATAGAATATGGATTACTCCAATAAACAAATAAATACATAAATAATCGTATTTACCATTTCTGTGCATTAAACTGATGTTTTTGGAAAAAAATGTTTTCAATATTTGCTTTCTAATGACAATATTTAAATTTGAGACCTTTTCTGTGGATATGTAAGCTGTATTTTACGAAATCCCGTGCATAGCTATTTAGTGTAATCTCTAAATCACTCATTATTTTGAATTTAATTTTATTTTTTATCTTTTTATTTTATTTTATTATATGATTAAGATTTTCAAAATGATGTTGGGATACATTTTTAAATATATATATATATATTAATTTTTATTTTTATTTTTCCTGCAGCTTTTGTTACTGGGGCAAAATTTTGTTACTGGGGAGCATTCAAAAATCTGAAGAAGGTAGGCAAATTTTCACAAAACCCCAAATCTTCTGTCTTTATAAGATATTACAAGATGTTCTTCTATGCAAATTAAACAGGTGGTGCAAAAGATGCAAAATGTTAAGAAAAAAATATGCGTGAGGGGGAATATTTATTAATGAATTGTAAAATATTTAGGGGAAACAGCTGGATATAAATCAATGGATTTAAATTATGAACTATAAGTTGTAGTATTTCATGTTGAATTAGTTGAAAATATTTGTATATATTCATTGGACATTTAACCCTGTTGTACACAAACTTTTTGGATAACCAAGCATCAGGAATCAGGACATGCATTTAATATACCTTGGCATAGTAAGATGAGACTTTCATTGTATTAATTTATTTTCACTGTGAATATGATGAATATTTAAAAAAAATGACAGTGAAGAATATCTTTTGTTTTTAAAATGTTGCAAAATAATATCGTTGTTACTTGGTTCTGCTTTAAAAGTAATTTGCTTAGAAAAGTGATCTTTGTGATCACTTTATCCTCAGAACCTATAGTCCGTGTAGAGATAGATAAAACCAGTGCAGTCTTAAGGTACTACTGCAGCCATTTGCTTTCCCAAAGAAGAAAATTCTCTGTGTTTCTAACATTAAGGTAGGAATAGAAGCAATATTGAATTACCCCTGCCTAGGGAGTGGAAAAAAATATAGAATATAGAGATATATGTGTATATATAGGTGTATGAAAAATATTCTAGAAAATGTAAATACAACATGTTATGACTGGAGAAGATTTATCATGACATACATTTTGGATGCTAGTGAAATTCTGTGCTAGTGAAACGCTGCCCTTTGCGATGCTACACATGTTCTAAGAGCCATCCACAAGCAGTGTTGTGCTGTGTAGGAGCAGCACAGGGGAAACCAGAATGGTGGCAGAGAACAGCTTTTCCTTGCACTTTTTCCTTGGGTGTGAAAAATAAGTAGGCTTCTTCAGAAAACATCTGCTTAACTGACTTTTTACATGCTACAGGTATGATTTACAGTCATCACAGAGACTAATTAATGAGAAAAAGTGCAGATAAAGCTAGGCAATGCAACAGTACTGACTGAGTTGAACGGTCTTCTTGGTATCATGAGTGTGGAATAAACATTCATGCAGTGTCAAAACCTGAAAATTCAGTCACTCTATTTGCCTGGAGCTTTTGATACTATTTTTTTTAAAGGAAGCAAATCTTCAAAGCATCTAAGGGGTACAATCATGTAATCTATAAAACTTCAGGAACTTCACCTATAAAACTTCAGGAATTTCAAGTATGTTATGCTCTAGATAACTTCTCAATTTTTTGATAATGATCGGTAACTGTTATTTGCTTGGTATATTTTTCCCCAGTTGTGCATTTTCCAGTGCCTAGCTACAAGTAGCAGCCCTAAAATATTTAGTGTTTCATCTCAGTTTCATTCTTAAAAAACCCTCCAGTTCCAAACTAATTTGTTACAAGTAATGCACCCTGCATCCTTAGCATCATTCGTCATTCATTGTGGGACAGTGTAGGGCTTTAAAAATGTACTACTGAACGTCCAAATGATAAGTTTGCTTTCTTAAGGCATCAAAACCACTGCTATCATGCTGGTTCTAGGTAATCTTGTTTCATAGAAAGTACATCTATTCACACCATTTTCAAAAATTTCTCTGTCCAGGAAAAGTACACACACATATGCATATGTATGTGTTACATGCATTAACACTGATTATTTCATCTACAGTTCAAATTCCCCAAACCAAATGCCTGAATTTCAATTGGAAAGAGCTCAGGCATTTATATTTCAATAAGTGTGTTTGGTATGAGTGACTTTTTATGCAATTAGAGATTATTTCAATTTTCAACACTTAAAGTTCTTTCAGATAATGATTTCCTCCTCCTCTGTATTTTGGTATATGAACTTCATATGCAAATATCATACAGATAATTAGTTCTTTCTGTGTTCTAAATTGGCTAATTACTGAGTAGCTTAATTACTATATTACGATAAATTAGTGAGTGTAAAGGGATCTTGGGCTGCAGGGTGCAGAACCATTGAAAAGTAAAAGAATAATCTTGCTAAGATGAAGTAAATCACCTAGTTGTTGGAACAATCCTGCAGAGAAAAGAAGGAGGAAAATATATGTTATTTTTTTACTGTTCTCCTTCAGACTTTTTTTTTTTTTTCTGTTTTAGTGATTTTTTTTGCTATCTTAGGTAGACTGTAAACATGTAATATTTTTATCTTTATTATAACAATGATCTCAATTATTTTACTATATATCTGACAGTTGTTTTGATGTTATTGTTCACATTATGTAAGAGAAGGTATGTTTCATTTTATACATGGGAATTCTCATGTAATAATTAATTAGATGTGAAAAGTCATTTCAATGTCTCATCTGCTGAACAAAGCCTTGAAATTAAGTTCGTTTGTTCTTTCTTTTTTTCTTTCTTTTTCACAGAATCACAGAATTTCTAGGTTGGAAGAGACCTCTAGATCATCGAGTCCAACCTCTGACCTAACACTAACAGTCCCCACTAAACCATATCCCTAAGCTCTACATCTAAACGTCTTTTAAAGACCTCCAGGGATGGTGACTCCACCACTTCCTTGGGCAGCCTGTTCCAGTGTCTAACAACCCTTTCAGTAAAGAAGTTCTTTCTTTCCTTCTTTCCTTCTTTCTTTCTCTTTTTTTCTTTCTTTCTTTCTTTCTTTCTTTCTTTCTTTCTTTCTTTCTTTCTTTCTTTCTTTCTTTCTTTCTTTCTTTCAGAAAAAGAAGAAGAAGAAGAAGAAGAAGAAGAAGAAGAAGAAGAAGAAGAAGAAGAAGAAGATATATATAAGAATAATAGAGTTATATTTTTAAATACTTTCTTCATTGATACATGCTTCACTTTCTTAACAATATCCTGTAAAGTCGATATATATTCAGAAAAATAAATAAATAAATAAATAAATAAATGATATATAAATGATCACTGCAAAATTTTATGTGGTCCATGTTAAATATGTTAACTTGGTGTTAACTAACTGATGAGCCACCTTTTTAAGGATAAGGTTTAGTTATTTATTATTAAGGCAGCTAGGTCTTATCTAATATATCTGTATACTGGACCCCTGTATCTACATCTGTAATTAAGAACACTTTTTGTGATCTCTAAAATTACTCAGAGCCCAATTAAAAGAAAAAAACAATGAAGTAATATGTTCAGAATTGTATGTCTTGGTGCATTCCCTTGTTCACTGCACAATGTGTTGAGAAATTTAATTGGATTAAGCTATATGAATTTTCTTTACTTTAATACAAGTGTTGGCAGAAAACTTCCTATTGCTCTTTTTAATCCATTTAGCAATTTCCACCAGAACTGCACACTCATATTACAAACAGTAGATTTCTGTGAAAAACAGATAAGTAACTGTCCTGGTTTCAGTTAGGACAGAGTTATTTTTCTTCCTAGTAGCTGGTAGGGAGCTATGTTTTGGCTTAGGATGAGAAGAGTGTTGATAACATGCTGATGTTTTAATTGTTGCAGAGCAGTGCTTATACTAAGCCAAGGACTTCCCAGCTTCTTGCCCTGTCCTGCCAGTGGTCAGGCTGGGGGTGCAGCAGGAGATGGGAGGGGACAGACCCAGGAAAGATGACCCAAATTGGCCAAAGGGGTATTCCATACCATCTGACATCATGCTAAACAATATATATCGGTGGCTAGCTGGGGGAGGGGGGACGGACTGCTTGGGATTGGGCTGGGCATGGGTCAGTGGGTGGTGAGCAATTGCATTGTGCATCACTTGTTTGTACGCATTATTAGTAGTAGTACTATTATCATCATTATTGTTATTATTATTAATGTTATTATTATTTTCCTGTCTTAATAAACTGCCTTTATCTCAACTCACGGGCTTCACTTTCCCATTTCTCTCCCCCATCCCAGAGAGGGAGGGGGGAAGGTGAGTTAACAGCAGTGTGGTGTTTAGCTGCTGGCCAGGTTAAACCATGACAGTAACTTATTCCCCTGTGTCAAATAACTTTATTTTCAGACATCCAAGACCTTGTAGAGTATAAGGATATCCTTTATGCATGTATCCTAAACACGTGTGAACAAACAAGGTAGTCCACAGATATGTTTAATCGGAGTAAAACGCAATTATTTTATCTGGGAATTAAAACAATTCTTAGGATGTAAGTCACCATTCTGTCCTCAACTGTTTTCCTCTAGTGAAGAGTTAGTTGTTACATGTTACCCAAGCTTGCCTCAGAAGTGGGCATTTAAATGATGATTACCTGAACATGAAGTATTGGAGCTTAAAACTAGATGGAATAGTTTTTGTCTAGTTTTCCATCTAGAGGATAGGAAAATTGCCTATCCTCTTTAATATCTTTTTTGATTATTTGGATGAGGGAATTGCACCCTCAGTAAGTCTGCAGATGACACCAAGTTGGGGCGAAGTATCAGTCCACCAGAGGGTAAAAAGGCCCTGCAGATTGGCCAATGGGATGAGGTTCAATGTGGCTAAGTGCTGGGTCCTGCACAACTATAGGACCAAGCAATGCTACAGGCTTGTAGTTGCTGGAAAGCTGTGCAGAGGAGAAGGAGCTGGGGGTGTTGGTCAATCCTCACCTGAACATGAGCCATCAGTGTGCCCAGGTGGACAAGAAGGCCAATGACATCCTGGCTTGTATCAGAAATAGTGCAGCGAGCAGGACCAGGGAGGTGATTGTTCCCTTGTACTCTGCTCTGGTGAGACTGCACCTCAAGTACTGTGTTCAGCTTTAGGTCCCTCACTACAAGAAGGACATTGAGGCACTGGAAGATGTCCAGAGAAGGGCTACAAAGCTGGTGAAGGGCCTGGAACACAACTCCTATGAGGAGTGGCTGAGGGAGCCAGGGTTGTTTAGTCCGGAGAAGAAGACATTTAGGGGAGACCTTATTGCTCTCTACAGTCACCTGAAAGGAAGCTGTGGGGAGCTGGGGGCTGACCTCTTCTCTCAGATAACTAGTGATAGCACTAGAGGGAACGTCCTCAAGTTGTGCCAGAGGAGGTTCAGGTTGGAAATGAGGAGACATTTCTTCTCAGAAAGAGCGGTCAGGCATTGGAACGGGTTGTCTAGGGAGGTTATGGCATCATAGCCCCAGGAGTGTTTAAGGAAAAGTTGGATGTGGTACTTAGGGACATGGTTTAGTGGGTGATATTGGTAGTAGGGTGATTGTTGGACCACATGGTCTTGGAGGTATTTTCCAACCTTAATAATTCTATGATTCTATGAATATTTAATATAATAGAGTAACAGGTAATCTAAAAAATGGGAGCATGGGAGCAGAAAAGATCTTGTAATGGTGACAAAGGGATCTACATGTCTTACACAGACTGTTCACCACTGAAGTCTGTAAATTAGTGGTCTAAAAAGTAATGTTTCAGGTTTTACTGCATTTTGTCCATAGGTTCTTAAGGACCAGTTGCCCTATCAATCATAGTTTTATATTAATCTTTATACTTAGGTAAATTGCTTGGGAAATTCTTTTCTCTGCCTCCACAGCACATGTGGGTTTTTAAAACAAATAGGTGAGATTTATTCCTAAAACTAAATGTAGGAGTAAGACTACAGAAATCTTGATCTGATTATGCTAAGGAACTAAAGCTACTAAAGCTATCAAAATGGTGCTTACATTGTTTATTCTGGTGGACAGAACTGAGAGATGATCTACTGTCCTCAAATGTGGATTAAAAAAAAAAGGGGGTGGGGGTGGGGAGAAGGGACACGGGATGAAATGCAGGGACTGAAGCAAGATCATGCTTCCAGGGCTCTTATCTTCACAAAGCATACTTATTTCATATTTAATACTTACAGGCTCCTTCTCCTGAAATGGGAAAACTTGATTTTGTTTGAAACAAAAGCTGTAGCTATTTGTTCAAATAGTTTTGCATAATCATACAATCATAGAATATCCTGAGTTGGAGGGGATCCAGAAGGAGTCCAGTGCTTTGTTCCACATAGGACTACACAGACATCAAACCATATATCTGAAAGCACTCTCCAAATGCTTCTTGAACTCCAACAAACATGCTGACATGACCACTGACCTGGAGAGTCTGTTCCAGTGCGCAACCACCCTCATCATGAAGAACCTTACCTTAATATCCAACCTGAATCTCCCCTGATGTGGCTTCAAGTCATTCCCTCACATTCTGTTATTGTCACCAGAGAGCAGAGATCAGTGCCTGCTTCTCTGCTCCCCTTGTGAGGCAGCTGTAGGCCAAAATGAGGTCTCCCCGCATCTCTAGGCTGAACAAACCAAGTGACTTCAGCTGGACCATATACGTCTTATACTCTAGACCCTTTGCTATCTTTGTATCCCTCTTTGGGCACCCTAATAGTCCTTATGTTGTAGCGTCCAAAACTGTACACAGTACTTGAGGTGAGGCCGCAACTCCACAAAGTAGAGTGGGAAAAACACTTCCATCAACTGGATAGCAATGCCATGTTTGATATACCCTAGGTTGGCTCTTTGGGCTGCCACTGATGTGGTCAACTGATGTTTGTTCAACTGATGTTCAGCTGATGTTTGTTCAACTTTCATTGACCAAAACCCTCAGATCCTTTTCCACAGGGCTACTCTCCAGCGTCTAGTTCCCCAGTCTGTATGTATATCCAGGGTTGCACTGCCTTAGGTGCAGAATCTGGCACTTGCTCTTGTTAAACATCATGTGGTTGGTTATGTGGCTGATCTTGAGGGAGCTGAAATCTCCTCCCAGTTTAGTCCTGCAAGTCATTTATGAATGCAGTAAAGAGAACTAACCCTAAAATAGAGCCCTGCAGAACACCATTAGTGACTAGCCGCCAGCCTGTCGTAACCACATTTACTATAACCCTTTGAGAGGAGACCATCTCATGCAACCCTCTGCCAATTGTTCACCCATCATATTATGTACTTGTCTAGCTGTATGCTCGACATTTTGTCCAGAAGAATACTGTGAGAAACAGTATTGAAAATTTTGCTGAAATCCAAGAAGATCGTATTAAGTGGTGTTCCTGGGTCAACTAGGTGGGTGACCTTGTCATAAAAGGAAGTTATGTTTGTTAAACAGGACTTTCCCCTTGTGAACCTGTGTTGACTGTGGCTAATGACTGCATTGTCTTTTGATGTTTTTCAATAAATCCCACAATAGTCCTCTCCATAATTTTACCATGCACTGACTAAAAACTATATGCAAAATATGCAAATATGGGACAAGATATGAAAACAATATGCTATATTTTAGGTGGTCCTTGATTATATTCAGATTGTATAATATGAATTATATAATAACAAAAAATAATAATAAGTTTTCTAGCCACTTTTCTATATCTTATCAGGTGAATTTCTCATCTGCTGATTAATACACAAGGTAAAATAGGGCATTGGTAAAGAGTACTGCCTCCAGTTGCTCTGTATACAGAACTCCGCATATTGTAGCTATTATTTAATTCACTGATTATTTCACATCACCTAGCATTAACAGTTTAGTAGTAGTAATAGTAGTAGTCGTAGTAGTAGTAGTAGTGTTTTCATTCTACTTCTCAAACTTGCAAGGAAGTGTTCTTAGAAAGTTATCCTTTGGAAAAGAGGCATAATCATATAAATACTATCATTACCTTCACCTTGTATGCATTGAAATCAAGATGGAGTGACTTCAAAGAAGGCAGAATCAAAGTCCATCCACACCTAAGGTGATTCAATTTATATTGTTGTTTAAATAATTTTGTATTGCATCAGCGGACCTCTTCTAGAATGATAACTACATATTTGGAATATCTTCTCTTACATCGGTTACTTGAAATGAGTTTCAAGCAACGTACAAACATATTTTCATTTTTAGAAATATAAAATGCTACAGAACTGAGGACCATTTGTCCTTTCTGAAAAAAACAAACAAAACAACAAAAACAACAACAAAACATTAATTTAACAATAGCATTGTCCTGAAACAATTTATTTTTCCAGATTGCTGCATTTAGATAATATTGCAAAGTAGATTACTTATTATCTGTTTTACTGAACTTGATCCTGAAATTCTTACTTTCTTACTCATGAGTTTTATTATTATTATTATTATTATTATTATTATTATTATTATTATTATTATTATTATTAATGATTATTATTGCTGTTGTTGTTGTTTGTTTGTTTTCCCCCAGGGAATCTGTCTTCATGAATGAGATCTATGGATGTTGAAGATGTAACTTAGTTTTTGTAGGAGGTGGTAGAAAGATTCACATCAACCTTCAAGAAGGCTGAATCAGCCTTTTGCTGTTATGATAAATATATGTAGTCTCTGTTCATACTGCGAAGATTGTCTCTTTAGAAGTTGTCTGCCCAAACCCTAAGTTAATGCTATGGTCATCTGGTCTCTGCTGTATCTAATGCAGTATCAACATCTCTACTGGAAGGGACAAAAGACATGGATGGCCTTTAAGAACAATAATCTTTTTGCATCATATATTTCTCAATGATATATGTCACATAAGTCAAGCCCTAACAGAGGCACTTCAAAGTACACTTCAAAGGATTTAGTGGATGCAGAGGTGTGATAGTTTTGGCTAGGATAGAGTTAATTTTCTTTGTAGAGGCTCACACAGTGTTGTGGTTTTAATTTTTGATGAAAACTGTGGTGAAAACACATCAGTGCTTTAGTTGCTGCAGAGTGGTGCTTACAAGAATGAAGGACTCTTCAGCTTTTCATGCTGTCCTACCAGCGAGGATGCTGGTGGTGCACCAGGACCTGAGAGGGGACGCTGCCAAGATAGGTGTACCATGCCAGGGGTGTACCATGCCATATGGTGTCATGTTCAGCAGTAAAACTGAGTAAAGAAGGAGGAAGGGGGGGACATTCTGATTAATAATACTTTTCTTCCCAAGAAAACATTGTATATGATAAACTCTGCTTTTCTGGAAATGGCTGAACAACTGCCTGCTGATGGGAAGGAGTGAATGAAGAAGCTTGTTTTGCTTTGCTTGCATGCCTAGATTCTGCTTTACCTAGTAAACTATCTTTCTCTGCCCAAACGTTCTTGCACTTGCTATTAAACACAGATCTAAATTTAAAAAATAAATAAATAAAAATTTACCCTCTAATTCCTCTCACTTCAATATTTTTTTTTTCAAAGAGTATAGTATCTTCACAGCACAAGGTGAAAATTATATTTGAAAAGTCTTAAAAAATAAAAAGTTAAAAAATCTTATATATGCTATATAAGCTGATTTATATGCTGATATAAATCTTATATATGCTATATATATATGCTATATATATGCTATATATATGCTATAATGCTGTTTTGCATGAGGTGTTGCTGAAATGAAAGGTGACTGGACTATGATTATGCCCTAAATCTAAGCTTTGAATTGCTGCTGGAAGTCATATTTATGATTTTGCTTCTTCCAGATGGAAATAATTGTGGGCAGGACATGCTACTGCAGCCTGATATTCTGAGATGAGTTTGAATCTACAGCTTAAATAAATGTGCTTTTCATTTTGAAATGTACTTGAATGTTGACTGAATATGAATACAGTGCATTTCATCATCAGTACTTTCCTTCTACAGTGTGTCCTTGGGTATAGGTTTTCCTTTCCAAGCAGAACGGTTCTGCAGTTTATACCTTTGACAATTAAATGCATTCCTTATTCCCAGGATATTGTAAGGTGTAGGTTATAAATGATGTAAAACACATACTATGACATTGAATACCTCAGTATCTTCAGTAATTGTCTCCTCATATGTCCAAGAGGTTTACATTAAATCTTGTAACCGACCCTTGCCAATTCTTCCAGGCAAAAAACTTAAATGTTAGTTCCAGATTGCACTGTACAGTATTTAACATGAGGTCTGGCTGCCATCTAAAGTGATTTATTACTATTATCAAGAACACAATTCTTGAGCAGGGAGAGTTTGGCTCTGTTTTGCAACTAAGAATAAATGTTTATTCCAACCATTTATTTGCTCGATGTCCTGACATAAGGCTCAACATATTTTATGTTATTTATTTTAAATGTTTATTTCTAAATATATGCTTCTTTAGCAATATTTCTACCTATAAATAGGCAGTTGCTGTATATAGGTAGGAGGCTTGAATTACTTTAGGAATCAAAATGCATTGTCTTCATTTCAGAAAGAAATACAATAAATACTTACTCTTTAGTAAGAAGAACTGGATAGATTCTGTTTCCTACAAGATTCTGTTTCCTACAAGTGTTCCTACAAGTGTTAGTTGGCTTCCATGCTTGTGGGATTCTTTTCCACTGGTTCTTTTTTTTTTTTTTTTTTTCAATTCCTTTTCCACTCAAAAGAAGATTGACAAATAAAAAAACAAAGTTACTTATTCTGCAATCAGAAGGTTACATACCCCATACTTTGTTCATAGCAATATACATAGAACAGCATAGCAATATACAGCAAGAACAAGAACAGCATAGAACATAGCAATATACATAGAACAATTACACAGACTAGGGAGTGAGAGAAGATAAACACATCAGTATTATTCAGTCTTTCTTTTTTTCTTTTTTTTTTTCTTTTTTTTTTTTTTCTAATTGATTTTTTCAAAATCAAGTTCACAGTCTGGAAGACTGGCCTATATTTTTTGTCCTTATGTACTAGGTTTCTATTTTGTTTTATTGAAGGACAACTTGTGGAAAGATTGAAAATGATTTGGATTAAGCTAAATACTGTCCCTGAAAGTCAAAGTAAAATACCTTTTAATAGATTATAATTTTAAAATATACCACAGGATATGGAATACAGTAATCTGCACAAATTTGAAAAAAAGTTAAATTCTTTGATATACTTTGAAAATTTGGGGATCTCCTTTAAGTCTTTGTTTCAAATGATATTTTTTTCTATACTACTGAGAAATATTTTGTTTGGTCTTGTGTTGATGGAACATCCTTCCAAAGCATTCCTAGTGGTGACCTAGTTAAACTTCATCACTGTATAACCCAGAGTATTTTATACACTAATAGTAGTATTTTCCCCAGAAGTATCTAAAGGACCAGAAAGATTTGATATTGCAACCTAAATTATGAAGAGTAACTGATTAGAAAGACTAGATTGGATGCTTAAGAGATTTTTCTATTCTTATTTAGGTATTGATGTATAAGGGAAGAAAAATGGCAGTACCTTCCATAATGTCTAAACTTCTTATGATGTCCATGTTTAGAAACAGTCTGAGGACTTGTAGAGTTCATTTCTCATAGCTGTTGTTCTCCTCCTTGCCCGCTGATTTCATTCATTACTAGCTACAAATAGCTTGATCTTCAGGACTTTCTGAAGTTTAAACCAGCCTAAACATGGATAAAAACAAGGTTTTAGATAGAAGCCAGATGTATTTCCAAAAATAACTAGTTATCTTCCCAGGAAAATTTCAGGATTGTTAACTCAGTTAAATAATTAATTAAATAACGAATTAAGTTTTTAAATGATTATGCAGACCTAGGAAGGAGGTGAACTGGATTAGGTTATGGGACCATGGGGTTTTTAGACAAACACACATCTTAATAAATATTACAGGTAAGATTTTTCTGCTTCCTAGATCCCAAAGATTATAGAATGAAGGATATACTAAATGAGAAGAATAAATTCAGTGAGTTCATTTAGACCATCTTGTTTTTCTTTGTGACATAAGGTCAGAATCCCAATTATGTCATTATCTACTTCTAACAAATGAAATTGCTTAGAAAGCACAAACCCACATGCAAAATTATGTAATAGAATACACAGAGATTTTGCAGCTCTTTTCAACAGGTAGAGTTACACAATTTATCTGATAGCTATTGGTCTTTGGTTTTGATATCCTGATAATTATAACACTTATTGACTGTAAGTGGCCTTTAACAAGCACACAATATTAGCTCCCAGATTTTTCTGGAAGAATAAAGAAGGGTTTTTGATTCACATATAAGTAGAGTAAAATAAGATACACATTCTTCATGGTGGGTTAAGCAGAGAGCCTTCTTGTTTGTCTTGAAGGCTCCCAGGTCAGCTAAAAATGTACCATCATGTGAACAATATACTTCTTGCAAATACTTAAGAGCTGACAAGAAAAGCACGATGAGAAGACTAGAAACTAAGTCTACTGATTGCCTGAGATTTACATTTCCTCAGAGTAAGGTCAGATATATATATGCAACAAAAATCTGATTAAAGGGATATCACAGGATACTGCAAAATTATAATGGTGTGAAGAAGAAAGACGAGAATTCTGATACCACATGTGGAAAAAAAAAAAAAAAAAAAAGAAAAAAGAAAAAATTATGACCAGGTAAGCTTTTGGAAGTTAAAAATTAAGAATCAAACCAACTAGAAACAAACAAATAAAATCCAAGCTGTTTGATTTTGGAATTTGTCCCCTTTGGAGAAGGAATATGTTGAACTGCACTGGCTTCCTCACAGATAATTTATTATTTCTGAAGTCATACAGCTTTACTACTATACTCCTCATAAACCATTGTGAGTGTACAGTGTGATACCCAGATGTTTAGTTATAGGGTAAACTGTTCTCAGAGAGAGGCATCCATAGGGTGGAGCTGTTCATAGGTAGAGCAGAGGTAAGGCTGGAATGACATCCTGAGTAAACTCACACTTCTCTCAGTGACACTCCATAGTGTAGCGTATGGAATGGCCACATTGCTCTACAGTCTTGTGAGCCTTTGGCAGTCAGTTGGACATGGAAAATGGTTTGCAAAGTAACTGTAGAAAATGTGCATGTCAGAAACAAGTGACAATAACAGCATTGACCAAATATGTAAAGACTAGTCTTGACTAAAGCTTTTCAACACAAGATGATCTATGGATTTTCTTCAAAAGGTTTTAAAAAAATTTCAGGAATAAAATGGCTGAGAGCTCTGCAATGTAGCATCTGTATAGCAGCCCGGACTATGCAGAAAGGTTTTGGTGCAAGTCTACAGCATCCTGGAAATAGAAACCTGAAACCTCTTCCAGGACATGCAGATTAGAATGTCTTGAGATCAGTTTTGTTGGTGGTCTAACTTTAGAATTAATATAATTTATGTATATACCTGTTGTGGTTTAACCTGGCCAGCAGCTAAGCACCATAAAGCCGTTTGCTCACCCTCCCCAATTCCTCTCTGGAATGGGGGAGAGAAACAGGAAAATGAAGCCTGTGGATTGAGATAGAGACAGATTATTAAGACAGGAAAAAAAATATGATTATAATAGTACTACTACTAATAATGTGTATGAAACGAGTGATGAACAATGCAATTGCTCATCACCTGATGACTGATGCCCAGCCTATCCCTGAGCAGCAACCCCCCCCACCCCAGCTAGCCACCCCTATGTATTGTTTACCATGACGTCAGATGGTATGGAATACCCCTTTGGCCAATTTGGGTCAGCTTTCCTGGGTCTGTTCCCTTCCAGCTCCTGCTGCACACCCAGCCTACCCTCTGGCAGGACAGAGCGAGAAGCTGGAAAGTCCTTGGCTTAGTGTAAACACTGCTCTGCAACAATTAAAACATCAGCATGTTATCAACACTCTTCTCATCCTTACCCAGAACATAGCACACTATCAGCTACTAGGAGGAAAATTAACTATCCTAGCTGAAACCAGGACAATACCGCTTTCCTTACACTCAACAGGAGTTAGAACAATTGTGTAGTGAATTGGCAAGGAAGAGTTACCAATTGCCTCACTGAATTGCCTCAATTCAACACTCCTATCATTTAAGAATCAACTTTTGCTGAATTTCTACCAAAATATCTCTTCATCTTCAACATGCTTTGTATCCTGCTGTGCACCTGATAGTGGTGTCAGAAGGCAGAGGCTGTCCCAAGAACAACAGGAATTTTCATAAACTAAAGTCATGCTAGAGGTTAAAAAATATTAATACCTATGATATACTAGCTGCTTGTTCTTTAGTTCAAATAATCCACTCCCCTTTCCCCTACACAAATGACTGTGTTTCGTTATTTTTACAGCATTTTGCATCATCACAGATTATCAACAGCAGAAGGCAGTTTCATTTATTGTTCTATATACCTTGACAGAGTTCACAAATTATTTTGAAAAATAAAACTTGGTCTCTCGTTTGAGAAATATGTTTCCCTAGTCTCTCTCTTCTTTTCTCTCTCTCCACCTCTCCCCTCCACCCCCCAAATCCCATCCCCTCTCCCCTCCACCCCCCAAATCCCATCCCCTCTCCCTCTCCCTCTCCCTCTCCCTCTCCCTCTCCCTCTCCCTCTCCCTCTCCCTCTCCCTCTCCCTCTCCCTCTCCCCTCTCCCCTCTCCCTCTCCCTCTCCCTCTCCCCTCTCCCTCTCCCTCTCCCTCTCATTTCAATAGCAATGCATGGGTATATTCAATTGCTATTCACAGACACTCTATATCATGCTGAAAAACAAGTGACTCAAATGTGTATTTTCAGATCTTTCCTTGTCTTTTGCCCAGTAAAATTTTAAATGATCACAAGCTTTCAAAATGTCTAACAGGGAGGAAGTAACTCTCACACAAAATGTGGTACCTCAGGTCACTATATTCCTGTGTGTTATTTCTAGAAAGTAAACATGTATGGCCATCTGCATCCCACAAGCTAACTCATACATTATGCATGAACTGGCCAAGAATAAACTTCATGCATTTCATTAATCTGAACTTTTGTGGTTTTGGTGCTGAAATGATTTACCAAACCATTGGTTTGAAAAAGAGAATGCATAACAAGTTAGGCTTAAATAATCTTCCTAGGGAAGAATGAGTGCTCTGTGCAGCCAGGAATAGAGAGGCAGCAGAGCATCACAGAAGAGGTCAGCAATTACTGTAGCCATCTGCAAGATAAAGTTTCTGTCAAAAAAAAAAAAAAAAAAAGTACAAATACAGGTGGTATAGATATTCATTATTTTTCTTGTATCTTGAGAGACACAGCATAAAACTACATATCCAAACAGACATGAATTAAAAGAAAAATCAAGGCCAAATTTGTAACCAAACGTTGTAACTTTCTGTCCTTCTCTAAGGAATAGAAATGGTCACTCAATGATTCTGTTAGAACTAGGAAATGGCTTTGGACTGCCAGGGCAGGACTCTGCACTTGGTAGGGATTGACTGGGACAGAGACTATGACAGATTACTCCAATAAAGACTCAGTATCCATGACTTACCATTGACTGACCTGAACTCTGTGATGGCCACAACTGGACAAGGCCAGATAAACTGGGCAGTCACCACAAGACAGCCATTTACTTACAACATGCCCAAGAACTAGGGGAGGTCACATCACATATGTGACTGGCACTCAATGAGAAGGATGCAGACGAGTTAATGTAAGGTACTAAAATAAACCCAAGCAGATCCCAAGACTGAGGAGGAACTGTGAACTTTCCTTCTCTTGGCAAGGACCTCTGGGTAGTGCCAGCAATAGCTATTTGCAGCATTCCTTTTTGCCCTCAAGAAGATTTTGAGAATAAAAATATATTCAATCCAAAGTCTGCCTTTCGAACTTGCAACAAACTTGGATCTTCCTACATAATTTTGGAGTTCTGATCAATTTCTACCTTTCCCAAAACACTTTCTTACTGGAATTTTCTAGTTTTCAGCTTATGGGTGAGATATAGAACATTTTGCTTTGTGATTTTGGTGTAAGTTAGATTTTTAAAATCACGTGTGTGCTAAGCAAAAAATGCATAGCTTTTCAGAGGTTCAACAGCATGCACATAAGTCACTGGGAATGATGCTTGTAAAACGGAAGTCTGAATAGAACATCTTTTCATCACAGATCTGATGAGGTTTCTGATATAAGGGTATAGTTAATGTCATAACCTTTATGTTGTCATTTGGAGAATCATAACAACCTGTGTGAAGGTGTGCATATCAAAGACCATACAACTTGATGATTTACAAGACACAAGTTAACATCATGGACTTGATCCAGTTGGAAGAATTTAATGCTCTTGGAGATGGTGCTCTCTGAAATGGTATGAGTTTCCCATATTTGAAAGCCCCATGCAAATGTCTTTGATATTTAGATCATTTCAAATGGCATAGAAATCTATGTTTATGCAATTGAACTGATCCCTTACTGAATCATTAACTGTGACAGATTTTGATAAAGTTAGATTGATTGCAGTTTTAGAGTTTACTATTCCCTTTTGAGTCCTAAAACACAGATTCCAAGGATCTGGAAAAAATATGAAAACCTTTGTATGATTTTGTCAATTTCATGTTTATGATTTAGTTCCTTTCCAACTAGAGATTTGCTGGCTCCTGGATCTGTGATCCAGAAATCCAGTTTTGATGAAGCAATAAATCATAGTATCCTCATTCTCTCTTCTCTTCCTATAAATGCCAATGTGCCCCCAAACCTATTCCTCATATCCCTGAGAGGTATAATAGAATCATAGAATGGTTTTGTGTGGGAAGGGACCTTCAAAGATCATTTAGTTTCAACCCTCCCTCCCCCGGTCCTTCCACTGGACTCCTTTTGATCAGGTTGCTCAAAATTCACTCCAACCTGACCTTGAACACTTCCAAGGATGGGGCATACACAACTTCTGTGGGCAACCTAGCCTCTCTTAGCTTAAAACCATTACCCATTGTCCTATCACTACATACCCTGGCAAAGAGCTTTTCCTCATCGAAGGCCCTCCTTATGTATTGGAAGGCCACAGTAGGGTCTCCCAAGAGCCTTCTCTTCTCCAGGCTAAATAATGTCAGCTTTCTCAGCCTGTCATCAGAGGACAGGTGCTCCATCCCTCTGATCATCCTTGTGGCCCTCCTCTGGACCTGTTCTGGCCCACATCTCTTGTGCTGGGATGTCTGTTGTCTGCCAAAGAGGTAACAAAAATAGAGCAGGAAAAATGGAAGGGAGCACATCCCTCTTCCTACTTCTATAATCCATGGAGAAAAAAGTGGAGAGAAAAAGAGATGTCACCTTTCCTTAGCTAAGCTCATTTTTTCTTCCCTATTCATTAAATGTTTCTTTTTCGAGCCCATCCAAAACTGTGGTCTGGAACGAGGATGTTTCTCTTTTAGCCAGCTCAGATCATGAGTTTTCTGTTAGCGCTAATCATTTTTGTTACTACCAGACACTGAGTGACAGCTTGTCTCTATCAAAGAACCTAAGCAATACAGTCCCATTCATGTACATAGTTCAACAGTCCATACATGTGATAGTACTGAAATATATGAATGAACATATTTTAATTTAAAAATTTAATATTATTTGTAGGAAAAATATGAACTGATTTTGCAACAGAAGATAAATCACTGTAATTCAGAAATTAATTTTAGTATTAAAGATTGGGTAAAAAAATGTTTGTTTGTTTGTTTGTTTGTTTTTCAGAATAAGATAAATATAATGGATCAAGATATATTGTTTTGGGGGATTTCATACCAGCTTATGTTTACACAAAGAGTACTAATAAGCAATTAAGAAAACCACCATATTTTCCATAAAGATTCAGTAGGTTCAGTATTACCTTTATATATACATATATATAATTAATAAAGTGGTTTCTCTTAATGTAAAAAATAATAATAATATGAAATTGTTTTATGTAATGAGATTTCTCTTTTTATCTCCCTCCCCTATTTTATTTATTTATTTATTTTAAGGAGAACTGAATGCTCCAGAAATCATTGATCAGTTGCTGTGGAGACTGAAATCCCATAATTCACAGAGGTGAAACATCTCCTACTAACAGGAGGCAACTTTACATCAGCAGGACAATATATAGGGCCAAGAAGATAAATTACTGGAAAAGCTAGACATCCAGCTGAAGGCATGGTAACCAAAAGAGCAGCTTAAATATCAGTAGTTCATTAAAAGTGGAGTTCAGCTCTGAGTGGTGAATGCAATTAGCTGATGTTTGATAGGCTTTACTACCTGAATCATGTTTTACTTTGCTAAACAGTAAGACAGCGAAAATAAATGTAGCCATGTATGTGGTTCTACTAACTCCTTGGTTTTAATGTGCTGTATAGTTACTCTATATTCAACTATGTACCATACATCTTTTCTGTCTATAGGCAATACTAAGCCAATTAGCAAGACTGCCAATAGCAATCTTTTTCAATATTTATATGTATTATTCTGTACTCCGAGGTTTTTCTAAAATGTCTGTTTCTTTCACTCTTCTGTTGCTTTGACTGAAAACCCCACAATATTTGGCCCTTGCCCAAATTAAGATACCTTTGCCATTTGTGTTTATTTCCCATGAACATTAACAAAATTACAATTATCAATTTACATTGAACATAAGCACTATCTGAGATTTCAAAATCTATCACCAAATGTGTTCTTATTTATATTCTAATAATGCTTTTGTATAGTGTATGCAATCTCATTTTAATTTGATTTTCCTTTTCTTTTACCTTAAACTGCAAATACTATTTAACATTTAGGTTTGAATGGAAGGAAGATTCCTTTTCCTTCACCAAAGTTCTTCTCTTGGAACCTCTTCCATGAAAGTGTGTAAACAGGTACACAGAAATTAGTCCAGTTGATTGAAGAATGTTTTATATTTTTAACTACATAGATGTGTACACCATATTTAGTAAATATTTATAGAACAATAGCTCACTTAAAAACAAACAAACAAACAAACAAAAACACTACCACCACCAACAAAACACCTTTCCTGTTCCACTAATTTTAGCTGTACACATGTGATAGGTACACTGTCTGCAAAAGTGACTGTGACAGAATGATGAACTTGGATATCATACCGCTTTGGTAGTTGTAAGATAAAGAAATTGTAAACATCATGGATTATTGTATTCTCTTTTCCTACACTGGTAACAGCTATTACTTCTTTCCTATCAAGCCATCACATATTCTGAAGTTAACTTATTGTTCAGAAAATCTTTTTACAGTCACCATTCAGAAACATGACTGTTTCTTGTAAGCGCTTCTACCCTCCCAGAGCTGTATAACTTGCCAACCATTTCTAAAATTAAAACAAACAAACAAACAAACAAACAAACAAACATGAAAATATCTTTAAATATAAAAAATATCTTTAAAGACTAAAACCCTTCCAGGCATTACACACTGGTGAAGCCAATTGTCCTTTTTATGCAGAATACTGCATTGGGTTATGTGTTTGTGCTTCTTCAATTTAGTCACACTGCTATTTATTTTAAAATTTCCCCAGAGCAGAGAACAAAGTAGAATTTAAACATGTTTTTCCTTGAAAGATTTGCTATGTTGATGACATTTCTTGACCTTCTTGATGGTTAAAATTGCCTTCAGGTTCATTTAATCCATATAAGCTCAACTTCTCAAAAAACTAGTGATGTTTCTTGAACTATCGCTTGGATAAAATGTTTGGAACACATACATCATCTTTCAATCTTAAAAGAAAATGATTTGCTGAACATAGAGATGTTGAGCTCATCCGAGCAAGAAAGTCAAGTAAGGTTCACCAGAAGGATGAACAGCATTATTCCCAGATGTCAAATTTGTGATTTAAGAATTAACACTCTCTGATTTCCTAAAACATTTTCAGGCAGTGCATCAAATTTCTAGTAGATTGAAAAAAGCAAGTTACCAGCAGACACATCATTCAATATGTATTCAGCCATGGAGGGTCTGCCCTCAGAGTTGCTGTGCTTTGTGGTATTACTGGTTACATTCAAGAAAAAAATGCTGATATATATAGTGCTTGGTTCTAGAAATGCTCTGCATAAGCTTTATATGTGAGTTTTCAACATGCCTATTTTGGTTTCCACATCAATACTTACACGGTTGTTAAAATTATTGATAGGATCCTGCACGCATGGGCAGTCCTCTGCCCGTCAGTATAACACTCTTTTGATGGTTCAGCAAAGCTATCTATTTTTGCATGGGTTTGCAGATATCAATCTGCATAAAATACCTATATAGAAAAAAATGACAGATGGGAACAAAATAAGAAAGTAGGCTCATTAATAAATGAGATCAATGAGAACTGTGGAGTTATTGATTTACATAATAAAATAGTCTATAAGGCAAACAAATTAACTGAAGCAGAGAAAAAATATCAAAAAATATCAAAGGATAGAGTAAAGGTAGAGTAAAGCAAAAATAAATACAAAGATTGTAGGATGATTCTAGTAATTGCTGATCAGACCTTCATGTTAATCAAAGCAAGTAGAATTATTTCACCCATAAAATTGAATTGGAAGAAATAGTGTTATGTTAAGTTATGTAAGTTATAGCAGTATAGCAGTAATAGAAATATAGTAATAGCAATATAATATATATATACTATATATAATATATAGTATATATATAGTATATATACTATATATATATAGTATATATATATATATATATATAGTATATATACTATATATAATATATAGTATATATATAGTATATATATGATATACTATACATATAATAGAAAAATAGTAATAGCAATATAAATAGAAATAATAGTAAAAAATAGTAATAGCAATAGTAATAGAAACGTACATACATATAGTCATAAATAAGTGACCTTTTGAAATAGTAGGATAGAGGAGATAATCTTAAATTAAAATACACATATAAATTAAAGAATTTCACAGGATGTTTTTTCTGGAAAAATAATTTATCAAAAACAAACAAACAAACAACAAAAAAACACTATTCGAATCCAAGTTACCTGTCTGCACTGGGAATTGCTTTGAAGACAAATTGTTATTCGCCTTTTTGTTTGAGGAAGAATTAAAATCAGCCTCTCACAAAACATGAAACAGAGACAGAATTGATCTTTTTTAACATAAAAAAAAAAAAATAATGTAAATGGTAGCAATTAAGGACCATGTTGTAACTTTTACTCCTATAGTCTGAGTAAGAAAATGTGAAAAATTTAATATATTAATCTTGTGCATTGTATTCCGATAAGATCTATGAGAAAATTTAGATGTATAATATTTAGCTTGTATATATTTAGCTTAATATATACATAATCCAAAATGTGTACATATATGTAAATAAATACATACATACACACACACACATATATGCATGTATATATGTATATGTACACACACACTGGGGAGATTCCAAATTGCCAAAGTGTCTTTTCCTGTGAAAACTGCAAAAAGAACTGTACAGAATATGAAGGAGGTTTTTGACAACACTGAAGTAAATTAAGGGACCCTCACTTGTTTCGAACACTGAATATGTAAAATTAAACCAGTAATTTCAATTTGCAAACAATGTATTGCACAATGGGTGTCTTTAATGAGAGATATCCAGATGTGTTTCATTTAGGGAAATTAGCTATACAATGACAATCAAATTTAGTTTTGTTCCAAGATAGCCTTTGGAAATATGAAAAACAGGTCCATTTGTTTTATAATAGATGTGATATGGAATGTAGAATCTTCTTTTAACCAAGAGAACGGACCAAGACAATGGACATTTCAAGCTGTCTTTCAAACTGATAAGATATGAAGCAACAAAAACAAAAAAGTTTTTAACACGTAGAGCATATTCTTGCTATGCAAGTGATTATGTCATTTAATCTAAATGTTATAAGCAGAGATATAATATCAAACAATATCTCTTGAAACATTCATTTTAGCATACAAAATTGATTGTGAATATAATTTATGCCTGCTATCGTTTTATGTTTAATAGAGACATTTATTGTCTTTTCATTTCAACTTCCCTCTCTCTGCTTTTTTTCTTCCACTATTTTTTCTTTAACTTCCTATCTCAGGTGAAATAGTCCCTGGGATATTGTTTTCCTGTAAATCTCTGAAAGTATCTAGACAGCAGTTATTAAAATTGATCAGTTTTGCTAAAATGCTTAATTGTTTCCTATTTGTGCACATGATGGTAGTTACTGTTATTGTTGCTAGGATGACTAAGTGCTATGCAAAACACACAAAAGACCAAGAAAAATATACTAAATGTGATTCAGATAAATATTTTTTAATACACATTCAAAAGAAATGTTGATGCCTTGTTACTAAGAAAGTACATTAAGTACTTTCTGTTTCTTAGCCCTTTAACTCTTTCGAACTCCAAAATCATTTTTCTTTGCTGACCCTGTATCTAATTCTTTGTAGTTTGAGCAGTTTCATCTGGTAAGACTGTTTCAAATACAGTCAACAGATCGAAGCACACAAAATGCATCTTCCATTAACTATTTCTATCAAAATGGGGCTAGCAATGGTATTAGTGGCACCTTTTATATAACAGTTTAGGTTTTAGACAGCTTATACATTATAAGACATAACGTTCAGTTATGTATTTACCTGAAAATATTTAACAAAATCCCACAAAACTGTTCTAGTTATCTAGTCTGAAAAAATCACACCCAAACTAGCATTCTTCTGTTCTTGAGAACACTTTGTTTCTTCTGTTGACATTTTATAGAGAATAATTTATAGAGAATAATGTTGACATATTATAGAGACCAGTCAGAGCGATTCTGTATAAATGGACCTATATAGAAGGTAGGGGACTGTTCTCCCACATCCTGTAAAAATGATTTTACTTTGGAGCTGAGTTGCAAAGGCATGATGCCAGTGTACTGGCAATCACTTCCTTTAAATTCTGTAAAGAATTATAACCTTTATTACTGAAAGATGAGATACAATAATGATCTTCATGAGGAAGTTTGTGCCTGGGAATTCCAAGGCAGAGGCAGAAGTCTCCTGGAAATACACACGAGATTTTGAACCTGGAGCAGGAAAGGGTAATGGCATTTCTTCCACAGAGATTTTTATTTTATTTTATTTTTTGCCTCAAAGAGGCCAGAGAAGGCCAATCATTGCAATGCTCATTATTTTGGTACTATTACTTTTAGACCATTGATCATTTTTGACCTAACAGTGCCTTCTATTCCTTACAGAAATGAAGATTTCCTCAAATAGATTACATGAGACTCCATTAGCCAGGACTGAGGTCAAGTTCTGCACTCAGTTACAGTTGTGCAACTCTGTACTTGAGTCAGAAAGGGAAATTAGGAGTGAAGTATTGCATTACAAATGGATGGATTTGCCTTAGTTGTTTTATTAGCAGAATTATTATTTTTTAAAATGTGAATTAGTAGAAGCATAATTGAAAATTAAATGATAATTGAGATATGCCTCATATCTTTCATTCAAGTTGCAGTTCTCACTACCTGGTGAACTGAAAGTATTAAAATATGTGATATTCGATATTTTAGGTACTTATTTATAATGAAAGGCACGTAGAGAGTAATGAATCTTGAAATTATGCTGCCTTAATGTTGAAAAGAGTCAATACCTAAAGTAAGAACTGCAACTCCCGCATATTATTATTATTATTATTATTATTATTATTATTATTATTATTATTATTATTATTATTATTATTATTATTTGCTTTTGTTGGTTTGTTTTTCAGCTGTAAAAAATGTGATGTCTGGTAGCATTTGAATTCAGCATTTAAAGCAGTCCTTGGGCCAAATATGAAGTTATTTCAGCTATTCCCAAAACTATGGTTAGGCAGATGCCAATTTTAGGATTTTATCTCCAACCAAATTTCTTTTACATAACTCAGCAATGCTTATTATAGGCAGAAGTGACATAACAACACTTTTTATTTTGGTTGTCTAAAATCTATTATAAAAAGATTACTGCCATATATGTGAGGTAAGAAACAGTTCAGTGACACTACTGACCTAGTGTTTCCTCTGAGGTCATTACATGCAGTAATGCCTTCCTGACTGCCTGGGAATGGGACAACTGCATTATATGATCTTGGACTGCCCCTGACACAGCAAATCATGTCACAGACCCATCTCCATTTTGAGATTAAGAGCTTTCTTCTTGTCTTTGGTGATATATAGTCTCAAAATTTAAGTAATAGCAGTTCTAGAAGGATATGGAGACTTTGCTATCTTGTAACTGTTATGAATGCTGGTTCCAGTGCAAAGGGGAGAATTATTACAGCTGAGCATTTTAGGGCATATAATTTTTCCTTTTACATCTTGTTATTCTAATTGGGAGAAGCATATGTTTGCAAGTTGGAAAATAATGCAATCTGGTACAATGTCTGCAGACTGATTCTTACCCTATCTTTTGGTAAACTTTATGATTCATTGATCAAGCTTTTACTTATGCACTTTAGCAGTACCAGTTCTGCACAGATGATGACCATTCCTTATATATTAGAATATTTAGTCTCAGACCTGCACTTCACATCCTGTTCTTATCCACTATTTTAAGAACCACTTTACTATTCTCCTGCAAAGAGTCCAATGAAGAGCCACAAAGATGATAAGGGGCCTGGAGCATCTTCCCTATGAGGAAAGGCTGAGAGACCTGGGTCTGTTCAGCCCGGAGAAAAGAAGACTGAGAGGGGATCTCATCAATGTGTATAAATACCTGAGGTGTGGGAGACAAAGGGACTTGGCCAACCTCTTTTCAGTGGTTTGTGGGGACAGGACAAGGGGTAATGGACAAAGATAGAGCACAGAAAGTTCCACACCAACATGTGAAAGAATTTCTTCACGGTGAGGGTGACGGAGCACTGGAACAGACTGCCCAAGGTGGTTGTGGAGTCTCCTTCTCTGGAGATATTTAAGGCCCATCTGGATGCCTACCTGGGCAGCCTGCTCTAAGGAACCTGCTTTGGCTGGAGGGTTGGACCGGATGATCTTTCCCTTCCAACCCCTTCAATTCTGTGATTTAGTGTCTTCACCTCCACCATAAATAAATAAATAAATAGACATTGTCACCAAGTCAGCTTTGGATTTTTTTTATTTTTATTCTTTTATTTTTTTCACTTGGATTGATCTAAATTTATTTATTTAGTGCCTAAATTTATTATTTTTTAGATCTCTTCATGGCCTCTAAAGTTTTCCACATCCTTAAAAAATATCACTAATACTAAAAATGTAACTGATTATATTGAAAGATTGATCTGACAAAGTAAAATGCTTAATTAATCTACCCACGGCTTCACTATTTCTTCACTATTTATACTATGACAAGTAGTTTTATTTATTTATTTATTTATTTATAGGTATATATATATATAATTTTCTGCCTCTTAACTCTTGCTCGTGGAATCACAGAATCATAGAATGGTTTAGTTTGGAAGGGACACTAGCCTAGGTTGCTCAAAGCCTCATCCATACTGTTCTTGAACATTTCCACGGAGAGGTCATTCTGAGCATGTTCCAGTGCCTCAATACCCTCACAAAAAAAAAAAAAATTGTTCATAATATCCAACCAAAACCTGCCCCCTTTGAGTTTAAAACCATTACCTTTTGACTAAAGAGTCCTTTCCCATTTTTTCTGTAGGTTCCCTTCAAACACTGAAAGGCTGCAGTAAGGCTTCTCTGGAACTTCCTCTTCTTTAGGCTAAATAATCCAAACGTTCTCTGCCTGTTTTCATAGTAGAGGTGCCCTAGCCCTCTGATCATCTCCTCTGGACCTGAGTTTGTTTTCTGAGGGTCACTATCAAGTGGAATATACAAACAAAGAGGGATTTGGAAGAAATGGGAGAAATACTGCCATTGTTCATTGTAACCATTTTCTATGGCACATTTCTGTCAGGTATATAGGTTTCCAAAAGACTAAATGGATGAATAAATATTAATATTTCTGTTGATCTTTCTATTGAAGACAAATTCAAGGTGGAAAGTCACTTCTGAGAGGAAAATGTTTGAAGTATTCACTTCCTTTAGAGACAGAGTTATTGGACAAAAGTCAGTATAACCCTGTATCACTCATAATTAGTAAAACAGACCTAAAATGATTATCTGGAGGAAGAGGAAACCTCGCATAATTGTTAACTCTCCACCCGCAATTAAGGGTGTTTACCTGTACTTTTGAACATCTATTAAATTGTTTGATTGGTGCAATTTTTATTATATCTTAATGTATAAACATGTTTTTTAAAACATTGACTTTAGCTCTTCTTAAAACAACTGTCAGAAGAATTCCCTTCTAGACCACAACAAACATATTAAGATTTATGAAATAAATTTTCTTTAAAAGACAGATGAGCTGACTGAAAAAATCCAATAACCTTCCAGAGCTTTTTTATCATATTGTTGAATTATAATGAATTGTTGTTAGAGCCTAAGAGAGTTATAGATTACAGATTGAATAGTGAAAAAGGTATAAAACTTGATTATATTCTTAATAAATTCAAGCTTTACCTTGAAGGATATTGTTTTACAATACAAAATATTTCTTATGGTTACACTATTCAACACAACTTTAATTGAACATAGACAAATCGTTCATGTATTATATTCCCCTGCTGTTTTCTTGAACTACATCTGAACCTAAAGATATGGTAGGTTTTTAAAAGAGAATAAACATCTGTGAGAGCACAGTGTTCACCATTTTTTTTTTGGGAAATGGCTCAGACAGTGTTTATATTCACTATATGAAAGTGAGCAAGCAAAACAGTTTAGATATTTATGGCTACAGGAAATTAACAACAACAAAAGATTGGGTTGGGGGAAACACACTTTGTTGTTGTTGTTTGTTTTTTTTTTACTTTTTAACTCATAAAGGAGATTGTATACAGAGTAATTGTGGTGGTTTAACAGTGATTAGGAGCTAAACTCCACCACGCCACTCTCTCATTTCCCCTCCTCAAAAGGTCAGGAGAAGAAAATGCAATGAAGAAAAAGCTTGTGGGTTGACATGCTAAGATAAGGACAAGGAAACTACTCAAGCAGCATGGGTAATACAGACTCAGCATAAGGGAGATTAATGCAATTTATTGCCAACTAAAAACAAACTAAAGCAGTGAGAACTAAAAGCACATTAAAAATATCTTCCTCCCATCTACCTTCTTTTACCTCTTCCCCCCAGGTGGCGTAGAAGAATGGGGAATTGGTAATGCAGATTGTGATCAGTCCATAACACTTCATCTTTGCCATTCTTTCACTTTTACTCTCTTCCCCTGCTCCATCACGGGGTCTTTCCCATGGGATGCCATCCTTCCCTGAATGATCCAATGTGGGGTTCCTGCAGACTGCACTTCTTCAAGAACTGCTGTAATATGGGTCAGAATGCAGTCTTTCAGGAATTGACTGCTCCACCTGGAGAGAGATGTGGGTATGAGATGGATCCCACATGGGCTGCAACTCCTCCCAGACCACCGGTTCCACCATGGCCTTCTCCATAGGCTGCAAGTGAACTTTTGCTCTGGCATCTGGAGATCTTCCCCTCATTCTTTGCTAAACTAGGTGTCTGCAAGGTTGGTTCTCTCAACATTTTCTCATTCTTCTCTCCCAGGTGCTCTGTTTCAGCATTTTTAAACTTTTTAAAATATGCTCTCACAGAAGTGCAGCCAGCATTGCTCATCAGCTTAGCTTTGGCCAGTGGCAGGTCTCTTTCTCAGGCTGGCTGGAACTGTCTCTTATTTAACATAGGCAGCATCTGGACTCAGGAAGGAGAAAGACCACTCAGTGAGAAGCAGGGCAACTAATTGTGCAGATTCACAGGACATGAAAGATACATAGACTACCTATAAATTTTCAATATGTTCCTTGACTTCAGAATGAAAAGAACAATTTACTATTTTCTTTCCTGTACAGAAACTGAATCAAGACAAATGAAAATAGTTTAAATAACATTTCAGAACTTTTTTCTTATGTTTGTAGCTAATCATTTAAAACATACATTCACATATTTAGTTTTTTTGTTTGTTTGTTTTGTTTTTTAGGAGAAGCACTAAATTACTTATCTATTTGTTTTAAGGAGGAAAAGAACTTTCAAACTTCTCTTTTGAAAAGCAAATCAAATTTCTTCTCTAAGCTGCAAAAATGCTATGTAGACCTGAAAGACTCAAGCTGCAATAATTGTAGCTGTGCAACTGAATTAACAGGGAACTTTTTTAACTGCTAGAAGCTAGGTAACTGACTAATAAGACTGTCTCTATAATTCTTGTAGTTTTATATGAAAAATGTCAAATAGAGAAATGACAAAATACTGCATCTAAAGATGTTTCAAATGACTGCAAAATGTGATTCTGTTAATGATGAGAATATTAATGAATATTTGTGTATGGATAAAAAGTTAAAATCAAATGGAAGATGCATGATAGAATAGAATAGACAATAGAATAATGTGTGATAAAACATATAAATAGCTTACTGAGGAGAACTGTGATTGGTACATTTGGAACTGGGCAGCTGGGTTCCACAGGCTCAGTCAGCAGCTGCTAAGAGCCATGCTGCTGACTATCATACTACCCCACTAACCAAGTAAGCAGAATGTCTCCAGGGTTGGGCTGGGCTTCACCATGGGCTTCTACATGGGACATGGGAGCATGATACCACTTGGAGGCCTGAGAGGGAACAGACCACAGGTCAGGTAAGTGTAGCTCATCACCAAACAGCTGCACCTTTGAGTCTCAGTGGAGGCTCGTCAGGAGGGGCAAAGGGAGCAGAATGGCTAGCAAGAGAAACCAGTCATTGAAAGAATCATCTGCAACCAGTTTGATAAAGGAGTGTGGGGTGTAAAGAAAAGACAATTGCATCTGCGGCTTCTTAATTTCAAAATATTCTTACACATGTAAATCAAGAGATACTACAACATGCCTTGTTGAGTTTGCCCAGCTGTTAGCAATATATTTCTACCGTAGGATTTTTTTATTATTATTATCATTTTTTTATGACTAGAAATAATGGTATATCTGCTCACTATCTTACTATTTGCAGTGAAAGTCTATAACTAACCTGTTTTCTACCTGAGCAGTGTTTATAACTATAAAAGCCAGACTCTCATTTATTGTCATCAGTAATATTTTATCATATTTATGGTAAGAGAATCGATATTAGGATATAAATGCTTTATCATCCTATCACTGATTTAAATGAGCCTGAAATTGTGCTTCAAAGTCCATTATTCATTCACTGCCTAGTCTCAGACTATGACAGAGGCCTATCTGATGGTGTTCAATAGTAGTTTTGGATAAAATCCCCCCCCCAAAATCGAGCTTTCAGTGGCTGTGAGTGACTACAACTAACTTCTTATGTGTAACCGCTTGCTAATGGAAATCTATTAGAGAAATAGCTTGCAGAAATCTATGTTGTATATACAAAACCATTTTTTTTGCCTTGTGAAATAAAACCAGACGATTTTAAATTCATCTACACAGAAGTCCTCTGAGTCATAACTTCAGCTTCAAGTTCAAAATAAGCATTTTTTTTCCCCCTGTATATTTAAAATAACAACAACAACAACAAAAACCTACTCATATTGGCTGAGATACAATAGACTGTCTCTCCCTCAATTTTCCCAATTAAATAACTTTCCATGGAATGTGAAAATGACAAATTAGTACATTTTTCTATTTTTTATCTTTGTATTCTTATTCTATTTTATATTGTTGAGGTATTTTGTTTTAGGGAATGTGCAATGTTGGGTCTGTTGACCTCATGAACATATCCACACTAATGCCAATGAGATGTTATTATTTATTTTTTAAATTTTATTATTTATTTTTTTAATGATTTTCAAGATTCACCTCTACATCTTTGGTAGACAGAACCAGAAAATACTGAAAACTGCAAATCTCTCAATTGGCATTAGTTTGTACTCTCTGCAATGCTGCAGAAAATAGAACTTGTGAAGATGTTGACCTCAGTACCTCATAATAGCCATATTATATAGCCATATAGCCAGGTCCTCAGCTAGCTATAAAAGGGACTATTACATCTGAGGAGTTAATCCAATCTTCTTTAGCCTAATCTAGAGCAGCATTTTCAACTTTCTCATAAAGTGTTGCACCACTTCGATGCATCTCAGGTCAAACAATAGAATTTGCCAGTTCTATTTTAATCGCACCATATGTGACAGTTCTTTTGTGAATGTTGTCAGTATACTGCCACTGCTTTACTAATATGAATGAGACCTGACACCTGGAAAAGTCCCAGGATTCTGTTCTAGCTAATATATACATATTTAATATATATATATGTAAATTGACTATTATTCAGAATATATATATTTTTTCCTTTGGGGAAGGTGACTGGTACTATTAATAGTAATGTTGTAATCTGTACTGGCATTTTAATACCTGTTAAAACTCTTCTGATCTTGTCAGAAATCAGCAGAAGAGATCATGCTGAGCAATGCTTCTTGGCATAGTGTAGTAAAATGGCTATGTCCCTTTCCTGACTGTTGTACTGTCAGTGGCACAAATTTAACATGGGGCAGGTTTTATTACACTAAATTACCAGTGTTTTGTCCCCTGTAAAATTGAAATAAAAATAAAGTTTGGGAGAAGGAGGATTCTGCCTTAGAAATGTTAATGTGGCATGGGCAAGCAAGGCAACCACTAAATGTAAAATTTGTCATCTGATCCTTACATAACCTGTACAATATTTTTAATTCTAATAACTAGTGCAGCTAAGAAATTAATGAATATATAGCTCTTCTTCTCATATGATAAAAGTAACACAAAACTTCACTAAAAAGTTGTGCAACTTTCCTAATTTGGTAGAAGAGATAAATGTTTGCAAGTTTGCACATTCTCCTCTTTATTTTATTTTATTTTATTTTATTTTATTTTATTTTATTTTATTTTATTTTATTTTATTATTTTATTTTTCATGTTAATGTGTCTTACAAGCTTACCTTGAAATGTTCATGTTCTTCTTGCTGGCTAAAGGCCATGGGATTCCTCAGACGAGGGACATTACTCAGCATTCTTGAAAACCAAGCTAAACTTACTGAAGAGTGATAGTAAATTATTTTTGGCTCTTAGCTGTATAACCAAATGGCACGGTTTTAGCCAGGATAGAGTTAATTTTCTTCACAGAGACTGGTATGATGCTCTGGTTTGGATTTTTGATGAAAATAATAGTGATAAAACACCAATGATTTAGTTGTTCCAGAGCAGTGCTCACACAAAGCCAAAGGACTTTTCTGCTTTTTGTGCTGCCCTGCCAGTGAGGAGGCCAGGGGTGCAGCAGGATCTGGTAGGGGACACAGCCAGGACAGATGACCCACGCTGACTAAAGGGATATTCCATAGCATCTCATGTTGTGTTCAACAATAAAACTGGGTTAAAGGGGAAGTTCAAGAAGCATTTGGACAATGCTGTCAGACACAGGGTCTGATTTTGGGGTGTTCCTGTATGGAGCCAGGAGCTGTACTCAATGATCCTTGCGGGTCCCTTCCAACTCAGAGTATTCTATGATTCTATGATTGAGAGTGATGATTTTTGTCTTCCCAAGAAACCGTTATGCATGATGAGCCCTGCTTTCCTGGAAGTTGCTGAACACCTGCCTGCTGATGGGAAGTATGTATGAATCCCATGTTTTGCTTTGCTTATGCATGTGGCTTTTGCTTTACTTAGTTAACTGTCTTTATGCAAACCTGTGAGTTCTCTCACTTTTACCTTTCCACTTCTATCTTCTATCCCACCCAGGGAGAGTGAGCGTATGATTTTCTGGTGCTGAGCTGCCTGCCGGGATTAAACCACAGCACCAAGTAGTGCAATAAATGACCAGCCACAGCAGTCTGTCACGGCAGTCTCCCGTTCTTACCTGCAACAGCAAAGGAACATGCTGAGAGAGGTGGCGTGTGAGGCTACTACTGGAAGGTTTCCAGACCTATTCATGCTGGCAGGTTTGAGCCAATTATCCTCTATTCATTCGTAACATTTGTTGTTAATACCACTGGAGTGTGGATAGGCTGAATATAACATACATCCCAGGACTGTTGGCTGTTCCAAAGGAAGTGGTTAGATCCTTGATCATTTTCTATCACCTTTTCATTCCTGAGGGCTGCATGGACTGGCAGCCCTGCTAAGTGTGAGAGCTTGCTTCATTGCTATGTACTAAGTCATGTAAGTACAAAGCCTAAGCCTTAGCATAATGTCAAAATATTTGATTTCTGTTATGATCCAGTTGCTATGACAATCAGTGCTACAATTGTCTCTATATTGTCGATTAGCACACAATTCATCTCCTTGCACTGTAGTGCACTTCATTTCAGATCTCGCTGTCATTCGAAAGCTAAGACACAAATGTCTGGACTTTGGTTCTGCACCAACTTTTAACTAATTGATGCTTACTAGATGTCTGTTAGAGCACTTTTTCCATGCATATTATTTCCATGCAGATTTTAATAGATATATTGATTTATAGATTTTCCTTATATATAAAAATAAAAATGCAAAATTTAAGGAAAATGCAAAATAATTTATTAAAGTTGTGCCTACTAGAAGTTTTATAATTCTGTGTTCAGTGTCTGTAAATGTGTTGTTAAATGTTTCATTTTTCATTTTATCAAAGATTAGGCCAGTTGATGAGCAGATAAGAAGTGTCAGTGTGTTTGGGGACAGTTTATGTGTGTCTCTCTACATGCAATTACTTATTTGCAGTAACTCTATTTCATCATGTTACTTATATCATGTGTCCACATCCAGGTTTTGGACATGGGCCTACAGGGGAGGGTCCGCACAGGGCCCTCTGTGAGCAGAGGCCAGGCCTGCCCCATGCCAGACACAGCTGTTTCTGGTCAGTTCAGGCCTGCTCCAGCAGCCCAACTGCAGGGGACAGATCAGCCCAGCAGACAAAAAGGTGGCAGCGCTGTCACAGTGTATTAAGAAAGGACAAAAACACAACATGGCAGTGAGGAGTGAGGGAAGGAAAAGTGTAATAGGCAATCCTGCTAATACCTAGGTCAGAGAAAAGAAAGGAAGGAAGTGCTTCAGACACCAGAGTGGAAATTACCCTACAGCACATGGAGTACTTCCTTGCTGGCCATAGCAAGACCATGTCAGAGCAGATATCCACAATGCAGGATGTGGAGGAACCCACACTAGAGCAAGTGGGTGTCCTTAGAGAAGCTGCTGCCTGTGGAGATTGCGTGCTGGCACACATTATTCCTGGAGGACTGCAGCCTGTGGAGAGGACCCATGCTGGACCAGGGTTAAGAGTATGAGGAGTAAGAAGTGGCAGAGGGGAGCTGTTACAGACTAACCATAACACCCTATTCTCCATACACCCTACACTACTTGGAGGTAAAGGAGTAAGCAGTTTGTTTGTTTGATTTTAACTTGTCTTTATTTTTCACTATTCAGCTCTATTCTTAACAGCCAAGAGAGACCTCTTACCCAGCATCTGATCTTTACAGCAAGGTAAGTAACATTTCTACATGTATATGCATGCAATGCATACATGTCAAGCTTAAACAATAATTTGTGTACATCAAACTAGCTTAACTATTGGGCATATAGTAGGTAGTAGAGGATTCAACCAATCATAATAGAATGCAGACTGCCTTTTGTGCTCAATCATTAATTCTGTTTCTCTGTTGATTAAAAAGTCCTTTGGGTTAACCTCATCACAAGAACTAGTTTCTGTAATTCTCCTGTGACACTGCCCCATCCTTGGTTAGAAGGGGATGTGAGAGCAGCTGGGCGGGCAGACAGCCAATGTCAACCAAATAATGGCAAATAATACTTAGACATGTTTATTTTCTTTTTCAAATGCATAGAGTGAGAAAACATTTATCTGCTTTATCATTGTTCTTAAAAGGTTTCTATAGCAATTTACAGAAATTGCAGTGCTCTTGGATCCATTCTATGAGATCAAATAGTGATTTCCTCTGTACTCTGGTAACGCCATTCATACTCAAATGCATAAAGCTTGCTTAGTGAGTCAATGTGTGACAGCAGCAGTTGGGGTGTAGATGTGGCAGTGGGAGTGAGGTATACTATGTGCTTACCTGGCCAAGCAGCCTGCTGTGGGCTGTAATGTTCTCATGCCCATCTGGGTATTACTATAACCCTTTTAATCTTTCCTGGGTAAACTGAAGCAACCACCCACTTCTTTCAGATCTTCGTCAATCAGTCCATAATTATACTACTTTTAGAGACTGATTCAGGGCGAGAGATGATCTTAAGTCTCTCCCATTCATGTCTAAAATAAAAGGCCCATGAAATCTACCTAAAATCCTTTTAGGGTGTAGCCCATTGAAATAATCAGGCTTAGAGGGTGCAGAAAATGTCAGTAAAATAATGTTTGCCTAACAGGAGTGTGGCAGAACTGCCTTTTCTTTTATCAATAACACACTTGCTTCAGTCCTGGGTCTTTGAAACATACTAATTGCCAGGATGTCTAAGGGGACCAGAGGCTTTCCCTGAAGTAGCAAGCAACTGGACTATCTAGCTGAGCATTGCAGCTAAAGATGAACAGATGCAACCTCAAGAAAAGTAGTTGTCTCATGCTTTCTGGAAAAAAAGTCACTGCTGCATCACTTTATGTGTACCTTCAGGGGCAATTTATATTTATGGGAAATCTTTGTAAAGCTTAGCAGAAAACACAAATCTTTCCTGAGATTTTCAATACTCTACACATTTTTTATAATAAAGAAGGGATACAAATTTTGGAAAGAGTATAATGCTCTACGTAAAGGAAATTATATGTTTAAGTAAAACTCTTACTGTTTTGTCACTATTTCACTGTGGACTTTTCTGTAAAATTACCTGGCCTACAAGCAGGAGCTCTGCACTGAGGCAATAAATGGGGCAATAAATAGCATAACCTTAGAAGATCTTCAGGCTACTAGACGAATGTGTGTCAATGTGTTTATCTGATATTATAGCAGCACCAGCAGATCTGATAGTCTCAAGAGTTTTTACCTCTTACAAGAAATAATAACTTCCTGTTGTGCAGAGACACCCAGTACCTGTATAACATATCGTTAGCATTGTGGTGGCTCAAAATGCAACATTCCATCTTTACCATTTTGTCAAAGTTGCTTCCACCAGTTGATCAGCGTTACCTTAACCCTCTCTGAATTTAATTTTTATATTCTGCCAAGAGTTGAAGTAATGAAAAAATTGCTGGATGCATCTTGTTTGTGTTTCTTCTAGAAGATGGATTACTATGGTAAAACAGAGGTTTATGTTGTTTGTTTAAGACCCAGCATATTATCTGTTAGCTACAGAGAAAATTTTTAAGGAACAAGGGAAAAATAAAATACTGCATTTGCTTTCAAAACTTTCAAAAGTAATTTAATGGGGCTACAGTATTGTACAGCAATGCATCATCTATGTATTTTTGATTTGCCTTCCTGGAGTAGAGGTGCCAAACAAAACTAAAAATCTTTCTTATTTTAGGTCCAAATTCTTATGATGCTTGTGAAAGAAATCGAAATTTTACTTTCCAATGACTGATGCACATGATAAATGATGTGTATGTCATATTATTTGTTCAGATTCAACCTTTCTGTCTTACTCTTCTGATAGGGAGAAAAATAGGGAGTGAGTTTAAGAATTCTGAGTTATTTCCTCTAAAGGCTTTATTTCCTGAGATTTTTGCTTTCTGTGACAAAATGATTATTTTTTTTTCTTATGAAATGTTTTATTATTTTTCTGTTATAAGTTATTGTGTAGTATAGAGGTAGAAAGATAAAAATTCACATGGCTGGTTTTCCACTTACTGTATTAAGGGCACTTACTACCAGTGCCCTCAAATGGAGGTGCATGCCCTCAGTAACCTTGGATGGCCACTTCAGTTCTAGTTTTTTTAATTCTTCCTTGTAGTTCTGAAAACAAACAAACAAGCATTCAAAAAAACCAAAAACCAAAACCAAAACAAACAAACAAAAAAAAAACAACACAACGACAACAACCAAAATAGACCCAAGTGTAGTTGTACAAGTATTTTTGTTGAAGGAGTTAACTGGCATGGTCAGGCTGAGGAAGGAATTGAATTAGAAACGCTGAGATGGATCTGAGGAAACAGCATAGGAGAGATGAAGGTGGGAATGGCCCTGTCCACGGAGCTAGGATGAACTCTGAGAAAGCATGGCACCAGCAGGACATTGGGAAGGCAGAGGGTGAGAAACAGTAACTTGAAAGTGTGTTGTGTTTTCAGCCTCTGTCTGTGCTGCAGTAGTGATCCATGCTTGCAATCTCTCATGAACTCAGGGTACTTGCAAGCAGCTGAGTTAACTGCCCTTAATACAGTACCTCAATGCAGAGACTCCACATACAAATGCACTGGCTGTGTTATGCTAAGAAATACAGCTGAAAAGTAACTTTCTGAGTTAGAACACTTTATTGTCTCATCAGCATTCAGTACCACAACTACAGCTCAAAGTAGATGAAAACCAAACAGAGGAACAAAGAGGTTTAGAAGAGTAGATAAAAGGAGAGCAATGAAAGGAAAAACATGGCACTTAATGTGCTCAGGGAAAGGTAGATGGCAGTGGCAGAGCCTGAGGCTCTACACTCACAGGATCTTCCTTCCAGTGCTGTATGTGTTACAGATGAGCATATACTGTAGAGATCAATTTTTTATTGGTAGTGGATGAACACAGAGGTCTTTTTCTGTCTCTGATATCTGAAGTGCTATAATCATGCCGTAACAGGTGTAACTGAGAGGTTTATTGAAAGTTTATGTTTCTTCCCTGTTTAAAGTATTTTTTGAAATAGGATGTCATAATGTAACTGGAACTCAAGTTACCTACTTTGTATGTTAGTGAGTAACTGGACAAGAAATGACAATACAGAAAACTTTGAACTTAACTATGGTTATGTCTCTTGCTTACATATCTGACACTGGAAGACCTCCATTATCTGAACATTTTGATTTCATTCACAGAAATAACTTTTGGCGGTGAGTAATGAAGAGTAAGTAGAGAGTATGAAGTAAAGTAAGAGTAATATATAAATGAGCAGTGATTTCTGAATCAAATTTGGTGTGTCATATTTTATGGGAAAGCAAAATTCATATTAACAGACAGTTTTGAAATTTTTGTCTGAGTTTGGATCTCTATACAAGAAGATGAGGAGAACCATTTGCCTCTCATAGGGCAAAACTTGCTGTATTGGAATATGTGTTTGAGAGATTGATCAGAGGTTTAATTTAGAGACTGGTTTCCTACCTGTCTGAACTGACCTGTATGCACAGAGCAGTTTGGTATACATCTTCTGCAGTATATATGCGTTACCTTATAGTATTTAATAGTCATACGTCATGTCAGTAGCTATGATGATGAAATTGGAGATATCAAGGCTCTCAAGTCCTCCGTCCTTGTCAGTGACCAGCACCAGTGCTTTCAAGAGACAGGCTTAGTACTGTTTGTTTCCATGGTTTAGGCTTAGAACCAATAACGATGTGTTAAACTCTAAAAAGAGAGGAAATATGTCTGGGAAAAGCAGTAGGCTGCAGGAGAGGTGGCTCATGGCACTGACAGATGTGCCTTGTTTGCAGTATCCTGGTATAGCACAATCTCAGCACCACAGCAGACAGTAACATAATAACTATACAAGGTGGTCATAAGCAGCCTCCAATGAAACTGAGCTCAGAATCAAAGTGGATGAAGCAAAATAATGATAGAGAGGATCATGGCGGATAGTATCATATATAGAAGTTTGCCTAACAAACAAAGCAGCTTGTGCTTTAAAAGAAGGCTGGGGGGAAAATCTATTCATTTCTATTTTTTGTATGGATTTCCCAGGGATCTTTCTCTCCAATGAAAGCTTTCCCCCTTGCTAACCATTAGCTCAATTTGGCATTTCTCTCTTTTTTACTGTGTGAAGATGAGAGTTTCATAAAAAGATGAGATTTGAAGATTTGAGACTTGAAGATTTCTTTTCATAAGCTCCCAAAGTGTATATTCAGTCCGGTTATCTATAATATAGATACATAGGTTTGGTTTGAAAGAACATGTTTATCATATATAGGACCTAACTGTACCAATAAGTAAGAAAATGGAGCAAAGTCTCCAATAAATATTCAGCTTTACAAATTATAAAAGGCAGAAAGAATGATCCACATACTCCAAGAATTGTAACCTGTGATAATGGAAAAAGATAATGCTAGGAGTTCTTAAGTAGATGTTATGGTATAATTTATTTTCTAGAGAGGAAAAAAAAAAGGGGGGAAAAGGGGGGGTATCTATGTGTGAGTAAAAAGCTTACATTAAGTTATGTCCTGACATATGAGACTCCATATAAATCAGTTAAGAAATCTGTTACCTATATCTGCCTATTTGCAGAGCACCATATAGACAACCATATACTCTACTGAAACACTTCTCTCTGATGTAATTTCCTTTTAGTATTAACTGTTATTTTGTAGGAGTTCATAGGATGTTGGAAAATATCACCAAGTTCCTTCCATTAAGAAAATGGGCATTGCTGCAACCTATCCCCATTGATTTCAGTTGGAGGTTCAATATTTTTTTTAGAGGGTCTGGGATTCAGTTAAAGCTAAATTTATATATATATATATGCATATATAGATAAATACATGACATGTTTTCTTTATTGTAGAAATGGTCCTTATTCTGTATGACCCAGTGCAGTGTGACCCCCTAACCTGATACACGGTAGTTCTTCACAACTTGACTACAAGTAGAAAATTAGAGTTTTCCAGGCTTAAGAGCCTGTTGGACTTTTATGAAATACAGGTAAATAAAATACGTGTTTAATCATCAAAGCTGATCTTAAATGTCACAGTTTTTTCCATCTTGAATGCTGTCTTTATTTTTCCTCTCCAAATACCAGATACTTCTAAAAGTAAGAAAAAAAAAACAAAAACCAGTTTTTTCTTATAATCATAAAAAGAAGAAAATAGACACACACACACACACACACACACACACACCACTTAGACAAGTGCTATCAGGGATTTCTAAGTATGATAATAGTTTAGTGAAGGTATTTGAAAGCCTTTGTAATATCAGTTCCTATATGCCTATCAGACTAAATTAAATAACTTGCAAAATGCTAATTTTGAACTGAAGGACAAGCAAGCAAGAAAATTCACTCTGGTATTCTTAGCAGACTTCACATCTATCAAATAGAATATAATTTGATATTCCAAGAAGCATGTCTTCAAAATGGTGTACAGGGAGCTACACAAACAAATCTTTTTAATGTAAACGTGACTTGAGCACATAACTTCCCAAGAGGGACCTATGAAAGGTACCCCTCATCATCTCTAAATGTATTTGAGTCAAAAGGAGATCCCAGAAGGATATGAAGTACTTTTTTTGTTATGTTAATTAAATACTTTTCGCTCTAGCAATTTGTTTTTAACTACTAATCTACCGAAAGAAATAAAAAAATAAGAAGAATGAAGAAAGGGAGCAGTAAGTTAAATGAGGACAAAGGAAAAATATTTCTTAACTATCTGAAAAGATGATATTTATATAACTAGTCTTGACAATACTTTTTTCTCTGTAAGAAACAATAGTATTGTTAATAACATGTTTTATTGCTGTCAATTTCATATAGAGGTCATTTAAAATACAGACTTTATATGTTAAAAGGTTAGTTTGGTATTATTGTGTATATTTCAGGATAGAAAAGATCTTATTCATTCAAAATTAATGGAGTCTAAATCTTTTGGATCTTTGAATCTCCTGTTGCAGACTGAGAGATTTGCTGTGTCTCTAGTTCCAGGACACTGTTTATTAAAAAAAAATAAAGGAGAGTGAAAAAAGGAGGATCCAGCTTCTGCTCAGCTCTATTCAGTGATAGAATTAGATACAGTAGAGAGGCACATATTGATTTATTATATATTTAAGAAAATACTATGGGGATATGATCCAGATGAGGTTTTGCTTTACACATACAGTTTTCATCACAGAAAATCTGACTGCAGGATAGGAAAAGATGTACTATTGTGCATGTCAGCAGTAGGGTAAATAGTTGATTAAAATCAATGGTAAAATTAAATTTTATTGCCTATCCTCATTAGAGTGGTCAGAGTGGCATCTTTGTTACTTGATCATTTTACTGTTAGTAGATATTATTCTTTCCAAACCTACACTGTTAATATGCATATATATAAATGCATTTTCTCGTGAGTTTATGTTCAAGTATTGTGTTGGAGTACTGTGTTCAGTTGTGGGTCCACCACTACTACAACAGACCTGGACATAAGAGAGTCGAATATAGGACCAAAATGATTGGACTGGAGCACCTCTTCAGGAGAGGCTGAGAGAGCTGGGTCTGTTTGGCCTGGAGAAGAGGAGATAAGAGGCTCAAGGGAGATTTTATTAATGTCTATAAATACCTGAAAGGAGGGTGCAGAAAAGACAGGCAGACTGTTTTCAGTGATGCCTAATGCTAGGACAAGAGTCAGTGGGAACAAACTGTAACTCAAACTGTGTCTAAACAGCAGGAAGCACTTTACTAAGCAGGATATGCTTGATGGAGCTTGATGGAGCACTGGCACAGGTTTCCCAGAGAGGTTGTAGAGTCTCCCTCCTTGGAGATCTTCAAAAGTCACCTGGACTGTGTCCAGGTGAACCTGTTCTAGGTGTCTCTGCTTTAGCAGAGGGCTTGGACCAGATGGCTCCAGAGGTTCATTCCAAGTGCAGCCATTCTGTGATTCTGTGAAAAACTTTTGTATCCAGTAAACATCCTATTCATAGGCATAGACATCCTATGTACATCCTATAGACATCCAGTAAATATCCTATTCATAGACATCCTATATGTCTTCATTGGCATATATTGCTATGCTGTAGGCACCCCTGCACAAAAATGGTATCACTGATTTTATTTCTGTTTTTTTTTTTTTTTTTGTTTGTTTGTTTGTTTGTTTGTTTTAAAAAAAAGAAAAGATCCTGAACTGTTTACAAGGTCATACTGATCTAAGAAGATATGACAGTGAAACCTTATTACTCCATGCAAGTGAAACAAGGGTAGCTGTACTTATTCTGGAAGAAACAGATGAGTCGAAGGCTCTGCCATTTTGTCTGAACAAGCCAGGGTAATCTTCATGGAGAATTTGGAAATACCTTAATCAACTCAATTATCTGTTATTTTAAATTAATTCAATATGTCTATAATCAAATACTATATGGTAGCTGAATTTTATATAGACTAGTTGGATAACTATTTTAAGTGTGATTCGAGATGACATTCACTAGATCGCAGCATAAATTGGAGTTGTCCTGGAATTTAATATATCACAATAAAATAAATTTTCTCAATGGATGTGGTAAAGCAATTGATGACATTTTTAATCTATCATAAAGGTATGTTCAATTCTTATTTAACTTATCTACAGACCTGCAGAATAGTTGTGAAATATCAGGCAGGCTAATAAAATAAAACTTTGGTGATCAAGAGTAAAATAAATAAATAAGTAAAATGGCTATGCTTCATTGTGCCTGTGATTGAATTTTCTCATTTGAAATGTCAGGGGACTAAACCATTTCCCTTATTTAGAATGTGCATCACTTAATTAAATTTGTTCTATAATGTAGAATCAAAACCCATCACTGTTCCATTGCTGGAAATTTTATTTGGGTTATAAGCAAGATAGAAAAGAAAATATTGCAACTTTGTGACAAGTTTATAAGACCTAATGTTTTTCTGGTTTAACGAACTGTCGTCTTGAAAGTCTCAGCCCCTCTTTCCACTGATAAGTAGTAAACATTGCTGCACAGTTACTCCAGCAAAGACTGTGCATAGACAGACCCATGGCACACCTATGTTTGAGTCCCTGAATACATTAAAAAAAATAAATACAATTGAAAAGTGTCTAAAACTATATCTTGGAATATCAGTGAAATTGTGGGTGAATTTTATAAACAGAATCTGTTTTAATGCTTTATACTTTACATTTTTTAAAAAAGTATGACAGATGTACCACTGTGTATAGGTATCTGATTTAAATAGGTATCAAAGATAAAGAAAGCATAATCTTATTTTAATTCAACTGAAAAGAGTATGTTATTTCATTTGTGATCCTATCCTTTGTGAAACATGATCATATACACACCATGTTATCTGTCATTAATTTTATCCCATTGATGACAAAATATCATGTAATAATTGGTTATAAGGATGTATGGAACTCTTTATACAATGTCAGTGTCAATTGCTCCATTGACATTGCTCTGTACATCCTCCTTGCTCTTTCTCACTTTGTGTTCTACATATCTTCTTTTGTATTCAGCCCTTCTTTTCTTGCTACATGACCAAAACAGTTTTCTTCACATTCTTATATTTTTGGCATCATTTTTATCTGAATAATTTTATCCATATCTAGTTATTAGAGTTTAAAAGATCATATTGCATTGAACATTTTGGAGGAACTCCTGCAGTACAGGGCAATTTTTCTATAACTGAAACAAACAAACAAGCCACCCAATGTACTGTCATTTAATTGGGATCTAGACGTTTCTCAGACTGGGGAGAATGCTATAGATCTGTTCTTACTTAGCCTTTGGCTGTTTGATAATTCATTTAAAGGTGATGTGGTTTCAGCAATGGAGGTAGAACAGCCTAAATAATATTTTCCTGTAGAAAAGCCAATGTTGATTTTAGCTATCCCAGAAAGAATATTCTTTGAAATTAGTGTTTCATTGCCAGCGAATTTTTTATCACAGTTTGCTGCACTGAACTCTGAAAAAGTTCGAAGCTTAATGTGCCCACGGAGCATAAACGTAGTTAGTGTTTTGTTTTCTGTTTAATCACTGAAACATTTGATTACTAAGCTTACATAGGCTTTCTGCCTCATAGACAGCTCATGTACTCCAATTCCTCTCAGCTTTCCCAGCCCACTAAGCAATAACTCTGTTTAATCAATGGGTGCCATATGAGGTCTTCATAAATCCTTCTATCACAATTTAGAAAAATTAAATACTAAATTTAGTCACAGAATCACAGAGTGGTTGAGGTTGGAAGGGACCTTCAGAGTTCATCTAGTCTGACCACCTTGCTCACCTAGAGCATGTTATACAGGAAATATGTTACATTTATAATTCAATGTATTGGAGTTTTCCAAGATTTAACAACTTATACTGATACTGAGTGTTTCTGTATTATCCAGTGAAATGTCACTAATTTCAGTGGAATTAGCTTGGTGTAACTCAGCAAGGATTTTGCTTCATGGCCACAGTGAAACTACACAGAATGAACACAAAGGTGAAGAGTGATCTAACACTATTAAATAACAGCACAGAAGAACACCTACAAGGTGTATTTGCAAAGGGAATTTTTTCTTTTGATTAATAAAAAAATAAATAAATAAATCTCGATCTCACCTTGAGCAAAATCAAGACTGCTAGTATTCACTAATTTGTATTATTTTAGTCTTAATATTTTTTTCTAAATTCCAGGATGCTGCATTATAAGAATTGTGTTAGCCCTCTTCCACTGACCCACCATTCATTTTGAGAAAGGAGTGTTCACTTTTTACACCCTGCTTCCAACTGAACCAAATATTACCTGCAGATCAGAGCTATTGAGAACAGGATGTCACAGGAAGGGTTATGGGTTTGGAAGAAGAGAATGAATTAGTGATCAGATGTATTCATTTCCACCCTCATAAATACCCTGTTTTTAAAAGGAACCACTGGCACAACAGCTCCAGAAGTGCTTTGAAACCTGGCAGATGTTTATGTGCATTTTTCCTGAAAATGTCTTTCATGTCCATATTGCTAATATCTGCCATGTGAAATGGTCTAGAGTGTTGTCACTGTAAAGAATAATACATAGCATGAACAGGAGGACTACAGGGTCTTTACTTACAATTCTTTTCAACTCTCTGGAGAAGTCTTAGGGGCATATTTGGATATATCCCAATAGCAATACCGCTTCCCTTGTCCTATAAGATAGCAAAACAAAATGCAGTGCTCTTTGTTCACAAAGAAATTGATTTCAATAAAAAAGAAGGAAAATTATTGCTAAGGTATTAGATTCTACTAGGTATCCACCATAATAAGGTCCCCTATGTTTCCCCATATTGCAGGGTTTCATCAAGAACATAGTCAGGTGGTAATAATGAACAAAATTAGTACAAAGAAAGTACAATTTGGTGTATAATGATGAAAACAATATGCTGATGTATTAAGTGATACACAATTAAAATGACGGATACATTCTACTATGTACATTTTATGAGCTATGGGTAGATTATATGTAATTAATAGGTATGCAATTTTAATTCAATTTTCTCATTTTTCCAAGCAATAACGTGAAGTGCTTGTGTGTTCATATGTGTTTTCACACTGTCATATTTTTGGAGTGCTAAAGAAAGTGATCTCTTCTTCCGTCTCTCTCTTGCACTTTTTGTCATATTTGTTGAATCCTACTAAACCAGATTACATTACTGCACACAGAATTTTGTTCTTGGGGAAAGGACAGCAAAGGACAAACCCTAATGCCCCTCTAAAAGGAAGCTGGTTCCAACAGTATTTGGATTAGTATAACTAATTACAATTAATAAAAGTGTGTGTGTATTGGGATTCAGTGCTGAGATACCCACTGAAGTGAACTGTACATAATATTTGATGAAATTTTGATAATAAATTTTGATATAAGAAATTTTGATAATATTCAGATCTGAGTGACTTGATGTTCTTTCCTCTCATGAGCTCAGTTGCTGGATACATAAACCGCTAAACATGTTGCCAGTGTTGTAACTTTCTTTGTCTCTAATAATTCTTAGAGCAGCATGCAGCAGTGTGTATGGGTGCTTTTGTGTGAAAATGCACGTATAAGGATTTAGGTTGTGTTTGGACAGAACCACAGCAGAAATTATGCTCACTTCAGGTTATTATTTAATTTATAAAATTATGTCTGTCTTTCTAAATGAGGGAGTTCGATAAAGCATTATTTGCTTTATGTCAATGAAGGAAATATTTACTGGGGGTTAAAATAGCAGCACAAGTCAGAAAGGAGGAGAGAGACCTTTGAATATAAACTCTTAGATTCTAATTTATCCCAGTTCAGGCACCTATTCCTTATTTTCTGTGTAAATTGAATGCTTAGATTTCCTTGAAAGTTCTGGTTCCCTATTCTACAATTTTAAGTTTCAAGCCTGAGGTGGTATTGGTGGAAAACGTGTGGCAAGCTTTAAAAATGTTTATGACATTTTGAACATCGCTGTCACAGCTGTCTAATCTAATTAGATGTTAAGGTCTTTAGGGCAAGGACTACACTTAACCGTGCACCCAGTACAATGGAATTTCCAATCTTAGCTTGGGTTTGTAGACAACGCTGTAATAAAAATGATTAAGAAGGGTAGAAGGCTTAAATAATGCTGATAACATGGCTTTGATGACCTCCCTGGGGAGATTATTCATCACAGTCTAATGAGATCATTAGGAGGAAAGTTTCCTACTTCAGTATACAGCCAAATCAATGCAAAGTCCAAGTGACTGTAAACCGTAATGGTGCTGCAGTGGTGGGATGAGACAATTCATAAAGCAAGAATGGATCTTTGTGACTTAAGTAAATCTTCCAGTTAGCTGAGGAATAAAAGAAGGACAGATGGGACTATTAAGTATGTTAATGAATAAATGAATGAATACATACATATATAAAAGACTAGACCCAAAGTTTCAGAAAAACTAGACATTAAGAAAGTACCTTTGAGAGTGTAGTACTACTCTGTCGTGCATTATTTTTTTGGCTTGTGACTTCAGTGGTCATTCAAACTGATAACCATCGTCTAATAGATACATTTCTTGAGAAATTTGTATGCAAGTGTTCCTGGCAGTAGTCATCATTCAGTGGATGATGCCTTTACCAGTGAGTCAGTATTGAACTGGCAGCTAAGGTCAGGGAGAGAAAGACATGTGGCCAGTGCAAGTAACTTCACGCAGATTAAATTATAAAACTTCTATCCCATTTATCTCTTGTGCTCCTTGGAAATGTTAATGTTTCTTTATCACTAAAAAGATGATTGTATAGTCTGGCCAAACCAAAGTTTGGTTTTCATGATTTACACTGCTGTTTTCATTAAAATGGTAGAAAGCATTGCCTTACACAGTTAAATCATGGCTATATTTCATCACAGAGGTGCAATGAAGGTTGAAATAGAGGGCAAAGTGTCCGTACTTATAACATCACTCCTCTGTTTTACTAATAAATAAGAATTAAATAGATTTATTTTTTTTTAATAGAAGGTTTAATAAAATGTAGCGATCAGAGTTTGGGATAACACGTTTACTATTAAAGGAAATTGTAACTAGTGAATTGTCTTTGGTCTGAATGCATTTTTTTTTTTTGTGTAATGAAAATTTTCAATGAGTAGTGCCTGAGTAATGTTTGTGGAATTGGTCCTGTGGTTACATTTAAAAATAAATAAATAAAAAAATCAGGATAATATGCAATGACAGTTAAAAGAAGTAGCAAGATAGATTGATAGACAAAAAGATAATAATTACTCATTTTGCATGTTAATGAATGTGAAATTTAATTATTTCAATTTTCCTTATATTCTTTAAATTCTAGTAGTGATATATATATATTACAACTGATTCTGAAATTATTTTTTTTCAATTCATTTGCCTTTAAACATAATTATGAAAAATACATAGTATTCAGAATGGCTTTTGTTTTCTTTTGTTTCCTTTCAATGGGGTAACTTGACTCTAGAAAGGAGGGTCTCAGAGTTCACAGGACTGATTTGATAGCATGTGAAGTGTTACATTTTCACATGCCAAACAATAACTGCTTTCAATCTGAATGACTTTTCTTTAAAAAAATGAAAAATCAGGAAACTCTATATGTATCTTTCAGCCCATAGTACATATGTCTTTGCTGCAAGATGGTGAATGTAAAATGTCATTTACTGCTGCAACAAGAAGGGAGCCTTTCCTTATTTGCAAGGATGGTAAATAGAAAATAAAGCATAATAGAAAAAAGTTGCATATACACAAATGAACTTTGTAAAATTTAGCAGCCAACAGATGCATGGGAGACTATATTGTAACCTCCATAGAGGCTGAAAATTCAGCCTTGATATGCATCCAAATAATTGAATTTAATCTCATATGTGTCTCACATGTAATTATGGCTCCGTGGTGGAGTCATTCTTGTTTGATAGGCAAAGCAGTTGCATATGGAAGTTGGTCTTAAAAGAAGAGGACACAAAGTCTATAAAGGACTATTATTTGATTGTAATTGCATAATTTCTAGAGCACAAAACCAGAAATTTATCCAAATCGTTTTGATCCCTGGAAGTCTTCAAAAGACGTTTAGATGTAGAGCTTAGGGATATGGTTTAGTGGGGACTGTTAGTGTTAGGTTAGAGGTTGGACTCGATGATCTTGAGGTCTCTTCCAACCTAGAAATTCTGTGATTCTGTGATTCTGTGATTCAGGAGTTGTGCTGATAATTTTGGATGAAGGTTGAGATTGTGTGAGAGTTTTCTTGAAATAGTTGCTGTAACTTCCAGGAGTGAAAAATGTGACTGCTTCACATCAATGGTTGGATAGTCAAAAAAGGTCTAATGAAATAAGGAAGGCAAGGTTTATAGGTTAAGTCTTCCACAATCTAATTTTGTCTTGATTATTTTTATATCAGTTTTCAGTATTTTAATTTCTGGCATTGGTGAAATATGTCTTTGAGCTACAAAGACATGGTAATTTAGTTTGTATATTTGAACTGGGTTTTATTGATAGATTTTGACTATATTATTTTCCCCTGTAGTTTGTATGAAGGTTTTTAGCACAATGAATACAAACAGCTATGCAAGCGGAAACCAATTATATTGTTGAGTAGCTTAACTAAGTCATTTTAGTTTCCTATGTCAGAAAAAAATATATAACCTTGGACAGAAATATATGGTGGCTACATTTGAAATGAAAAGAGGTTATCTTTTTGAGTAACAGAAGCAATTAACTTGTTGACTTGAAATGTGTATTGAGAAGATCATGAAGTTTTAGTACTAAAGTAAGTGCAGTGCAATGAGGCTGTGTTCACATCAGCAACAACTAAAAATATGGAATGATTTGAACATAACATGCAATATCTCTTCAGTCAGTCGGGACAGCCATTCTTGGTATGTCCTCTTCCAACTTCTTGAGCACCCCCGGCCTACACACTGTGGTGGGCATTGTAACACAGAAGAGATTTATGATGTGCAAGCACTGCTCAGCAATAGCCAAAACACTGTTGTGTCATCAACACTGTTTAATTCACAAATCCAAAACACAGCACCCTTCAGGCTGCTCTGAAGAAAAGTACCTCCATCCCAGCTAGATCAAGCACATAACGCATTTAATGATGGTTAGTGAATTTCTCTTAAATGAATTAGTATGGTCTCCTCTTGAACACAAGTATTAGTGCACTGTCTAGTGCAACAAGACAAAGCCCATGTTTAGAGTATTTGTATTGGTTTTTAGTAATGTGTTAGTATTTTTGTCACTAATACCAAACAAGTTATAAACATTTTGAAGCCAGCAACTGCAAAAAGAAGTAGGTTTACTACAAGGAATTAGAAGGAGAAATGTAATGTAACTCAAAGTGGCCACAAAAATCACTACTGTTTCAAACAGAAGACAAACATTATCCACTGATTTAAGGGGTGGAATGATAAAAGAGATAAATAGAAAGAAAACAAAACTACATTATATAATTTTGAAGTAAAGATCAAAAGAAAGGCCTACATACAGGTAGAATTTTCGCAAAAATAAGGTAACATGCAGTAATACAAGCACATGCAAAATAAGTTACTCATATACTTAAATCTATCAGAGACCAAGTGAAAAAAATAAAGTGATTGCCATGCCACCCATGCTTTTTACTTTCATCTCTGGTTTAATTCTTAAATTAAGATGATAATTGCTTGGTAGGAGAGATGTTCTTGATGTTAAGAAGACTTAAAAAATATTAAGTATGATTAAGCATTGGACACACATTTATTCTTATCAGAATAATTTCAATAATTTCAGGACAGTTTAGATTCAAATGACCAAAATACTGTTATAACATCCTGAAGTCATATTAAGCACTAGTTAAAACTTAAATGTTTATGAAAAAAATACATGGATGCAATATGTGTCTATCTTTTGGGCAGTCAAAAATTGATTTGCATGTAACAAGTTTTTTAAGGACTTCAAAACTTCAAATATTAACTTAGTAAAAGGAAAGGCATATTCTTCTCTGTTTAAGTTTGTGCTTGGTATTAGACATGAAAATTAGTGTTATTACTTAAGTTGTATAATAGTCATAAAAGAGCTGTTAGTGAACTTTATACGGTTTAATATTTTCAATTTTAGAAACCTTTTAAGCTTACTATATAAAGTTTTACAGACTTGGGACTACATGAAAAAAAAAAAAAACAAAACACAACTCTTTTATGAATAATTTATAACTAAAAAGCTAGCTTGAGGATAAGAAAAAATGTTGAACAAATGTTGAGTTTAAAGTCATGTTATCACTCACTATTAAAGCAATAGTTAACTAGCGGTTAATTTTCACATTCGGTGAATCTTTCACATTTTTGTAGCAATATTTTTGGAACAGACAATTTGGAGGAAAGATATTTTTCTGTGGTCCTTTCAAGCAGTAAAATGCTACAGCGTTTGAGTCCTCTTAAAATATATTTGTTATCACAGTGTGTCTTTTTCCACCTCTATTTCTGACATGATACGCAAACATTCAGAGCAATATGATACTAATTTTTATTCTATTTCCTCCTCCAAACAAAGCTCTGTAATTCTGGGTAATTGACATGGTGAATGTTATGTTTGGAAAGTTTAAGTTAAAAAGTGTTTGCTCTTTTTTTTTTTTTTTTTTTTTTTTTTTTTCACTCAGGTCCCTTGAATGAAAAAGTGTAAGAAACCATGCTAAAAGAATGACCTAAAAAAACAGATTAAGGATCTTAAGCAATAGTCATTGGTTAATGACTATTGGTTAAGGATTCACAGCTAGAAATGTGTACTGTCATTTTTGCACTATGGTGTTGTGCGGCAAACCCAATGAGTTCTCATATGGCCAAGCTTAAATCATGACTCTGTTTTGCCTTAACATTTAGTGACAGGTTCATAATTTTATAAGATCGTTACCAAATCAGTGCAGCGAAATGCAGTTCTAATACATCTGTGCATTATATTCATGTATTAATCTGAAACATTTTGCACAATAAATTTTCAAACTGGATTATGTTTTATATAGACAAATATTTCATTTTGTTTCGAACAGGTTGCTTGATTCTTTCAGTGTTCTATGTTCCTGGTACAAGAAATAATAAATAATAATTTCATTTTTATTTTCTCATTTTCATTTATAATACCACAGCCCACTGTCATCTTCCATTCCATCATCAGGCTCTGAGGAATCCTAGTTTTCCATACATGAAAAGTATTTTATATTACTAAAAATCCTTGCCAGTTTGCTCTATCATTTGTACATTTTGAAGAAGTACTACATTTTTAGACAGTGGTTTGTGTTCTTTTCTATCTTGCCTAATAATCCTGTAGTTATACCTGCTCCTGAACAAATAATTTATATTTTGTAAGAGCTCCCAATATGTTTTTCCAGAGTGTCAATATCTAAATTTAGCTTATTACTGAAGAACTGAAGTTTTTGTTCATTTGTTCGTGAACGTTACTCTGAATATATCAGCACCGAAGTTCACCTTATATTTCATTGTCATTCAAAATCATAGCATCTTTGTGCAACTGTCTTTGTAGTTACTTTCCATTTTTAATGCCTTTCAATAGTTTATATTGTCATCAATTTTCTCATCTTACTACTTGTTTTCTTTTCCAGATTATGCTTGTAGGAATATGCTGTATGCAATGGGTCCCAATACAAACTCCTATCTCATTCCATTGGTAATCTCCCTTTTTTAGGAAATAGATTATTTATTCTTCCCAGCTTTGTTACATACTTTATTCTGCCTCCAACAGAGAACTTCCATTTGATCTCAAATGTATTCTTTAAAGCATTTGGTGTGAGTACCTCACTTTTTTTCTTTCTTTTTTCTATTTTTTAAATAGAAGTATAATTTACGATCTTCATTCCTGATTTACCTTCTCATTTAGTACCTCAAAGGTCCATAGTAGATTTTAAAGATGACTTTCTTAGAAAAAAACAACACATCTTTATTCTAAATATTTATAGATTCCAATGGTGTTATTCTATGTGTGTGCCATCTCTGACCTTTATATATATTTTCTGCTTTTCCTATTGAAATTCAGATTTCCTTTCCTGTAGTTTCCTAGCTCTTCCCCAGAGCAATTTTTTAAAGTTTGGTTTTGTATGCACAGCCTTTCCTCTAATTTAATAGTAGTTTTCCCCGATCACTATTAAATGACAGTGTTTGTTCAGGTTGGTTATATTTTGTATGTTTCTATTTTAAAATACTGCTTGGTCTTAATAACTTTTTAGATTCCAGTTAATATTTTTTTTTCCTCAAACATCTGCTTCTCTTCAGGGTGAGATCATTCCTTAGAATGATACTACAAAGAAAGACTTTGATTATTTGATTATATTAAAAAAAAAAAAGTTATTTTTAATTGTTTGTAATTAATAGAGAAAAAATAAAATACAACAAAGTGAAGAATTATTTTAGAGTTTATTTCACCTATTTTCTTGAATAATACTTTTGACTAATAGTCAGCCCTCAGCCATCAGCTTCTCTTACATATTCCTTACATAGCTGTAAAAATATTTTTTTTGTAGTTTTCACATTCCTCTTACAAGTCTTTTATCCTCACCTTTTACAGTTTCATTGTTAACTTGTCAGAATTCTTTTGTACATTATTTGGGCATGACTTCCACTTTTTGAAAGGTACATCTTAGATCTAATCACCTCCTTTATTCTGCTTTGTAACTATGCGAGCTTTTATTTTGTCCCTTTACTTTTTCTCTGAACATCTAATATGGTCTATCTAAGATGATTCTCTCATGTTTGAAAGTTTTTTACCCATTCTGCTGCTTGTAATTTTTCCTATATAGCATTCATATTTTCACCTTATTTTCCTTTCTAAATAAAATATAAATACAATTATTGCCTGAGATAGTACTAAGTCATAATGGTCTCCACTTACCTCAAATATTGACTAGTCTATAAACCTCTGTAATCCTAAAATAGAAAAAAAAATAAAAGAATATCTTGCTTGTAAATTATTTCCTTAAAGATAGCCCATAGTCAGTTTATTTTATAAGTATGAAAAGACTGAGGCATATTTTTTTGTTTATTTGCTTGTTTCTGTTAAGGTGAGTCAGGAGAAAAGAGGAAGAATGGGCAGGACAGGGCAGGGCAGGGCAGGGCAGGGCAGGGAAGGGAGTAATGCAAAAGCTAATGTTCAGGTTCATTATTTCATCAAAACTGTAGCTATCTGTCTTTCGGTATTTTGAATCACTCTGTATTGTCAAACTACTTTGCTTATTCCTGTGTAGAGAAGACAAACTTGGTTTCTCTTTGTCTTCTCTTCAGAAATTCTTTACTGTAATAAGAAAAGGAAAAAAATTGTTGGAGGAAGCTGAGCAGTTCTCTTTGTCTTTGTGTACACACTTGGTGAAAGAACTATAGCCTACCTATGTGCTTACTTGGCAACCCCACTCAGGATGGTGAGTTCAAGAAGGTCAGCTGTGAATCTATGCGTGTCTTTTCCCCATACCATCCCAACTGTTTATGTATACCCTCCTTTTCTGACAGATTTAGAAACAGCACCCCCATTTTGCACAGCTTGACTCACACAGGACTCCCATTACCTATGCTTCCATATGTGCTCCTCTTGCTTTTTCTCTCTTCTTAGCAAACATGAGAGAAAATCACCCATACAGTTATCCTGAAGGGAACTGATAGATCCAGTACCTGTTAAAAGATCAGCTCTGTAGCAGTTGCTTCAATTCACGAATACAGTCGCAATATGTGGGAAGAATCCTGAATCAGAAATTACTAATTTCAGAGCTATTACTATGAATCATGCTGTCGCCTCAATGCAGGAATTGTCATTCTAGTGCTGCTCTCAGCATGCAGAAACAGAGTGGACTGTATTAATTTGGGGAAAAAAAATACCCTTTCCAGAATGTTATTTTCACGTATATCATAGACCAATAGGTGCCACCATTGCACTGTGACATTCACAGAAAGCCTGAAAGAATAAATAAGAGGAAATGTTTTGTTTTATAGTTTAAAAATGCATTGAAGGGGGGAAAGAGGGGGAGGGTAGGGAGGTGTTGTTCATTTATTTGTTTATTTTACCTTAGGAAAAATAAATAGGGGATGCAATTTGGTTGTTGGGCTTCTTATTCCTTTTTGTTTTCTTTCAATTCTTTCTTATTTTTACCCTCTTTGATTCATTCTACCCAGAATGTTGCAACCTTGACATTTCTTTGTCATTATTCAAAGCCTTTGATCAAAAGTATCCAAATGAATTAAGCTTTAGTAAATCACGAGGATGTGCCTTTGTGTCATTTTACTGCTGAGCAAACAGTATCACAAAATGACTTCATCTGGTTAATTTCTCATTTCTTTAGTGACCTAAATAGAACTGTTCTCATAGTTCTTTATTTAATTTTTATATATGGAAGTCACACTTCTTATATATATACAGTTGAAGTTGCAGTGTACCATGGAAAATTATATTGAGAACACAATGTTTTCAGTGTTGGTATTCTTTTGATCTTAATGTAATGAATGAAAGTATGCCTTTGGGTTGTGTTTCTAACTTATCCACACACTCTAGAATATGTTTCAAAACCTCTCGGTATGAATGGTAAAAATTGAAGATAACTGCGCTTTTCTTAGTTAGGTATTCTAGAACTTAATTATTACTCATTTAGATGACTTTAGAGTACAAAGCTAGATGCAATTTCTCTTCCTATTTGTAGGCAACTGTAATACCATGCCAGTGAGCAATGGCAGATACTCAAATATTTGCAAAGCCAATTTAGATGATAATAAGAAAAGTTTCCTATGCTGTCCCACTTACTTGTCTGAACCCCAATTTAGTTTAAGAGTCTCCAAGATGAGAAGAAAAATCTATATCAATATATTTTCGGTTCTTATCGTGTGGTTCAGACTTCTAAATGAGTCAGCAAAAATTGAAAGTTTGAAATTGAGATGGATGTAGAAAATGTGATAAAGCACCTTCACTTTGCAGAAATTATCAAATCATTTACTGGCAGTAAATCAATACCAGTATGACCTAGATTATACCAAATGGCATAAAGATGAAAGACTTGCCCTATTTTTTTTTTTATTTGGTCTTATCTGAATGACTATATTTCATTTGGTTTTGTTTTGCTTAGTCCTGTAATGTGTCACTAATGTATTAGTTACCATATCAACTCAGTCGCTTTCCTATTACACAGGTAGAAGCATCTGGACAATGTTCTAAGACACGTGGTCCTCTGCGGATCAGAAATTGAACTCAATGATCCTTGTGGGTCCCCTCTAAATCAGATATTCTATGGTTCTATGATTCTGTGATCTAGGGAACATAATTCTATCTTATTAAAATCCCTGTTTTTCCATCACTTTCCGTGAAACCACTGGAGGGTAAATATCTGTAATATGTCATGTAGTGAATTCAATCTATAGTGTTGAGCACTAGGGGAGACCATACAAATGTCATGCCTTGTTGGCTGAGAGCAATCCTGCACTGGTAGAGAGTAATTTCTTTCCTCTGTGCTTCCACATGGCCTTTTCTTTTCTTTTTCTTTTCTTTCCCCCTTTTTCATTTTCCCTTTATTTAATAATAATTTTCCATTAATAATTATTTTTCCTTTAATTAAATTATCCTTATCTCAACCTGGGAGGGTGTTTTTTTTTTTTTTTTTTCTTTTTTTTTTTTTGTTTTTGTTTTTGTTTTTCCTTTTCTTCTTCCCCTCCTTTTCTGAGGAGGGGGAGTGAGAGAATGGTTGTGGTGGAGTTCAGCTGCCTAGCAAGGTAAAACCACAACAAATCCAGAACCAGGACCTGTAAAGCCTATCAGTGTAGCAACATGCTTAATCCACTATGTCTTATTTAATAAATGTAGATTAGCAACCGAAATACATTTGTGCTAATACTGATAAAATGTCTGACATAAAACCAAGCATTTTCCATATTTTGTTTCCTTTTTTTTTTTCTTCTTCCCAGTCAATTGATGCTACCTGAGTTATTGCTTTTTCCTACAGAACACCATTAGGAAATATCTGTAAAAGTAAACTAGTTAGTTTGAGGGACTTTGCTGAAACACCACTTCCTTGACTAGAAATTGGCATTATTTTGGCCTTTGACAGCAACACTCCCAGTGCCTGTCTGCAGCCTGGGGGATAGCTCAGGAGACAGCATTGAACCTGAGGCTGAGGGATCCAAGTCCAAAGAGAAGGAAACATAAGTATTTCAACACTGACGGTCAGGCTCCTGACAAAACAACTCAGTGCCACTGACATTTTTGTATTTCATATAAAATATTTTATGAAGCACAAGCCTGCCACTGTTTCTGTCATTTAACATTTTCACTAAAAATATTTGTGGCTTGGGATCTTCACAGCTTAAGAGCTTTCAGAATCTGCAACTGCCTGTCAGCTCCTACAACAGATAAAATAAGGGCAAACCATTAGTAAATGGTAGAAAAGCACAACATCGATTCAAAGGACAAGTTTAAAGGAAAAAAAAAAAATGATTCTAACAACATAGGTATGAACCGGAATGAGCATTTCACATACCAGGCTGTGGGTTCCCTGTGTAGCTGACTAGATTTTCTCTACAAGAGAAGGGTGATGAAGAAAGATCCTGAGCATACTGAAATACTTATTCTGGTCTGCTTTCCAGTTTGTGATCTGGCATGGCACATCAATTCTGCTGCTTACGTGCTAACCCTTGTGCCTAATCTCCTTCTTGGCTTGCATACAAGTAGCCATCTACTGTTTTAAAAACATCAATACTTTCCTAAAGTGTTAGCACAGAGGATGCTTTTTCTTCAGCAGCTGAATGTTTTTTCTTGTTAATTGTAACATTTTATAAAAAAGCAATCATGAAAAATGTACAGCATAATTTAAATGTTACCAGACTCAGCTTACAGTAAAAACCAATCCCAAATCTGTTTATTTCACTAAATATTATTACAGAAACACACACAGAAGTCATTCTGTCATCCTTCAGTATATCTAGTTAAAGCTTACACTTTTAAAATACTTTGCTAGAAGTGTTTTACAACAATCATTATCAGATTTGATTTCTAAAGTAACAGGTTAAATTTAAAAAGAGGATCTGCTAAAGCAGATCTCCTGAAAAAAAAGGGAAATGTCTAAAAACTAAAATCTGAAAAATGTTGAAAAATAAATATTATATATTTTTGTTACTCTTAGGTGGTCATTTTGCAGAATTATTTGATCTGCTATTGAATAAAATTATACTTTTTCTAAAATCATACATTTACTAAAACAGCTTCCATATAAAATCAGTTTTCTGTATCTTCAAGATCTATGTCCCTACTCCTTCAAGGATTTGTGATGACCAATAGTTTGAAATAGTTCCTTGCTGTTTTTCTCAATATTTAAAAAAAAAAATATTTGCAACAGTATCAAAAGGAATTTCTATTACATTTTAAAAGTCCTTCCATTTTTTTTTCAGGAGCATTATTGAAAAGATTTTATTTTATTTTATTTTATTTTATTTTATTTTATTTTATTTTATTTTATTTTATTTTATTTTATTTTATTTTATTTTATTTTATTTTATTTTATTTATTTTATTTTATTTTATTTTATTTTATTTTATTTTATTTTATTTTATTTTATTTTTTCCCAGGGAAAAAGCAGATTTTAGTTAATGGAAAATAATTTCCAGATTTCTTGATTTCCTGTCAAAGTCCTCTCTCTCTTGCTCTCCCTGTCTCACTTCTGTCATCTCTCCTGCACCCCTCCACCCCATTTCAGGAAACATTTGAGCAAATGGTTCTTGCCATCATCAAGATTTAATCTTACGTCTAAAAGTTGGCATACACTTATATATTTAGCAAAACAGGAATTAATTTGGCCTTTAACATTGACTGATGAAAGACTTCGTGGCTCTGTGGGCCAGAAAATAATTTATCCTACTTGTCCATTAAAGCTCTAGATAACCTGCAAGTTTAATGTACTGGAGTTCAATATCATAATTATTGTAAACCTTCCTTGTGTTTAACTTCCAGGAATGGGTGGTCCTTTAGAACTTTATAACATTTGTTCACATGCCAAAGTCCTATGGACTATTAAGTAAGCTCAAGCATTTTTCTCTTAATGGGACATCAGGACCTTGTGAACTGAATGGCTGGTATTAATGCACTTGCTTTACAGGTGGTTTGGGAGAATCTCAGAATGAAACCTTTAGAATCAATGCAGATGTTCAACTTATAGCATTGCTCTCTTTTACTGTAAATATAGATATTTCTTGTGTAAAAAGCTCTACAAGGATATTTTTGTAAGGGTACACTGGATAACTGTTTTGTCTTTTTGTTTTCAGAATTTTTGATTGGCTTTAGGCACCAAAATATTTAATGCACAGGATAATTCCAATTACAGTCACTTCTGATAACCAAAAGATGCATCTTTTCAAATATGCTCTTTTATATTTCAGGGACTGCTAAAGTTGTTTCTAAAGAAAATCACCATTAATTATGCTGATTAGCTCAAAATAGCTGAAAATAGCTGAAAAGAAGTACATGGAGCATGTTCTTAATTATGTTATTAATGAAACCTTGTTCAGCAGGGATTTCCCAAGATATCTGGGAGAGACTACTCACAAAACTCACCTGCTATTTTGAAAATCTTCAGTCCCTAAACCAGTCTCATGATGAAACAGGAAGGAGTTTATTTTTAAGGGAACTCTGTTTGTTTCATGCAGTCATAGAATGACTTGGAAAAGACCTCCAAGATCATCAGGTACAACCATTAACCTAGCACTGCCAATTCTGCCACTAAACCACATCCCTAAGCACCACATACACATGTCTTTTGAATACCCCCAGGAATGGTGTCTCAACCACTTCCCTGGGCAGCCGGTTCCAATGCCTCACAACCCTTTCAGTGAAGATTTTTTTTCCTAATATCCAGTTTAAGCCTCCCATGGTGCAACTTGAGGCCATTTCCTCATACCTCATAGCTTTGGTTGGGAGAAGAGACTGACCTTCACTCCAACACAACCTCCTTTGAGGTAGCTGTAGAACAATAAGGTTTTCCCTGAGCCTCCTCTTCGCCAGACTGAACAACCCCAGTTCTCTCAGATACCTCTCACAAGACTTGTGTTCCAGGCCCTTCACCAGCTTCATAGGCCTTCTTTGGACACACTCCAGCACCTCAATATCCTTCTTGTAGGGAGGAGCCAAAAACTGAACACTGAACACAGTATTCAAGTTGCAGCCTCACCAAAGCCAAGTACAGAGGGACAATCACTTCCTTAGTCCTGCTGGCTACACTGTTCCTCATTTAAGCCAGGATGTTTTGGCCTTCTTGGCCACCTGAACACACTGCTGGCTTATATTCAACCAGCTATCAACCAAACCCCAGGTCCCTTTCTGCCAGGCAGTTTTCCAGCCACTCTTCCCCCAGCCTGTAGCATTAGGGTGACCCAAGTGCAGGACCAAACACACGGTCTTGTTGAACCTCATACAGGTGGCCTCAGCCACTGTTTGTTTTGTTTTGCTTCATTTTGTTTCTTCTCTGTTTCTCACCCAGTTACTAGTCCAAGCTCAAATTAAGTTCACCTCTCTCTTTACATCCACTGATGGTGTGTGGCTGTATTACTGCACTGCAAGTGTCCTGGCAGCCAGTCTTCTGTTCACAGGCTGCTGTGCTAGAATAGCAGATCCCAGAGGCTCATGTTGTCTCCACATGGAAACTTTCAAACTGCCAGAAGTAGCTGTTTTGATACTGTGTTTCAAATCCATATACTTCACTAAATATTCACTCACCTTGAGCAAAAACCAAAACAAAAAAACAAAAACAAAAACAAAAAAACATGCTAACATTCAGTGTGGCAAACATTTTACATTTTCAATTTATGTTTTTACTAATGTTGAGAGTTTATTTATTTATTTATTTTTATTTTTATTTTTGTTCCAGTTTTTATTCTAGGTTACTAATGCAGCACCTGCTATTCCTCATGTGAAGTCACTTTCATGTCTACTTCAGGTGTTAAGTTTTTGCAGTTACAGGGCAATGCAAAAAGATAATTTTATATTCTTTCTTTTTGTTCTGTCGTTCTTTTTGAGCTATGGAATTATTTTTGTGAAAGACTAGGCTCCTTAAGTTGAATACTATAATGGAAGCAACATCTCATCAATATTGGCATTCTTCAGCATTTTATGTAGAGATTTCACTGACTGATTCACCTCTCCTATTATAGGTACAAGAAAATGCTTGAATAAATGATGTCCCTAGAAATAAACGCAGTTGCCTTAAATCCACTGTTTACAAGAGGACACCATGGCCAACACTGGTTACTGTTAAAAGTGTTGGAAAATAGGACTTAATAGTGCAAGATAAAGACTCAGGATGCATAATTTTGGATTTTTATGAATCTCACGTATTGTATTAATGGGGCTTAGAGAGACGGAGACATATGATTTGTTTTGTGGAACATTAAATAAGCAGAGTCAGAATCATAAGAAAAAAAAAAAAGTAGTATAAGGAACAGGGATCTTAGATTTAGATATATCATTTATCATTGTGCATTCCTCAATAACTTTTAGTCATGGAACCGGCTAAATAAAACTAACAAGGCCCCAGCTCTCTCTCTGTAAATAAAACTTGCAGAAGCTGTGAAAATTACAGACCAGTAACAGTAATGAATACTCTGCAATGAGGTGCCACTTAGCATAGCTAAGTGGAACAACCAAAATGTTTTACTAAATCAGTTCATGAATCAAAAGGAGCCCGGGTATCATTTTTCATGGCTAGAAGTGTGCATGCACCAGCAGTGGAAAATATGTTCTCACATGAGCTGAGATAATAGAATCATAGAATATCCCGGGCTGAAAGGGATACACAAGGATCATTGAGTATCCACACAAGATCACCCAAAAATCAAGCCATGTGTCTGAGAGTGTTGTCCAGCCATTTTTAGAACTCTGTCAGGCTTGCTGCACTGACCACTTCCCTGGGGAGCCTATTCCAGTGCTCAACCACCTTCCTGATGAAGAGCCTTTTTCTTTTTGATTTATCTTCAATTTGTTGTTGACCAAAACCCCCACCTTACCTTCTGCAGGGCTGCTTTTTGGCCTTTCATTCCCCAGCCTGTACGAATAGCCAGGATTGCTCCATCCCAGGTGCAGAATCCAGCACTTGCTCTTGTTAAACTTCATAGTGCTGGGTTTTGCCCAGCACTCTAATTTATCAGGATCTGACTCTAAACGTCAGGATCTCTATGCAAGGCCTCTCTACCCTGAAGGGAGTCAACAGCTCCTCCCAGTTTAGTGTTTTTAGATTATAATTTAGATATCTCAGAACAATCTGTTTAGAGCAAATTAAATGAACGCAAAATGTTTTGTAGAATCTTCTGGTCCTAAATGGAAAACATAAAAATGGTTTAAGAAATTCAAATTATATATTTATTACATTTTCCTACACTAAAAAATATTTCTGAAAGACTGAGATCCCTCCCCTCCGTCCCCACCCCACTCCACCCCACCTACTCTACACACACACCTTCTCCCCTACACAGATCTTAAGTTGAGGAAAATTAAGTAGTGGAAAAAAATACAGAATATTCTTTATGCCTCCAATTCCAGTAGGCCAGTAAATCAGTAAACCTATAAATTAGGGTTTAGGAGGTGTTCATGATCAGTGTAACAGTTTAGTGTACCAGAACTAAAGTAACAAATACAGGGAGTGTATTCACATCATGGGTGAATTCAGGGATTTATGATCTGATTTGGAAAACAAGTGTAATATCCTTGATCTTTTCTTAAAAGCACTAGATTCTACTTGTTCTAGTACTCTCTGAAAATCTATTACTCTAGTGTAAGAAGAAAGAAGTGGGAGGTGAAAGACACATTAAGTAAGAATACACTCTTTCTGGTTGTAATAAGTGTGATGTTTTTATGTAAAATGGCTAAAAAGATATTCTTGTTTTGTGGGAGGAAGGAGTGCATCATGCTGTCCTAAAGGACAGTTCTCACTGCAATTTAAAGTGTGAGGAGGAACTAGCTGCCTCATCTGAACCTGTCTCTGTGCATTCAGGTATCTTAGAATTGATTAACACGCTATATGACAAGCAGAGAGTGTGGCAGCTGTCCTCACATTGTACATTTTCAGTCCCCAGACCTAAGAAAGGTGATACCTTCTGTGCGAGCAGTCCTTCTGAGCAGAAGTTTTGCATATTGGAGTTCCTTGTTTTCTAAAACAAGAAGTAATAAACCTTATTTCTGCTTTGTTCCCTTGAACCCATTGCCAAAGAAACACCCTGTCATCAGCTTCATGAAGCTTCTTGCTGTATTTTCCAAGTATTTAAAAAATATTATTTCAAGCAATAGCTACCGCTACAAATAGAAGAGCAGATTTTTTTTTTTTTTCTAAAAAGATATAGAAATAGAATGTTGATTTGGAGGCTAGCTAGAGATTTTTCTTAATGAGTTTTCGATTTGATATCCTTTTCTGTATGCCAGACTTAAGTATAGGCTAGGAAAATCCATAAGCAACTGAATGAGGTTCATGTGAAGCATGGTTCTCTCAATCTGTACAGAACTGTACAGATCTGTAACAGAACTGTAATTCTCCCTCTTTAAATAAAAATTTGCTGTATTACTTAATTGAATCTTGTCAAATTGAAATAAACACTGATGGAATAAACACTTTTAATAACAAAATCATAAATCTCAATGAGCTTCATGAATTTTACAAAAGCATCAATTTTGTGTATTAGTATAAATATTTGTGTATCCTGTACTGTGTATATTATAGCAAAAGACTTGCACTGCCTCCCAAGTGACTTTTCCTGTCATTTAAGACAAAACTGAAATAAATGTTAAACAGTCTCATTTTCCCTTCTTCATCCTAGTGCACACAATCCTTTCTTGATTATCATTCTTTTATTTTCTGCATTCTAGTTATGTTGCAAGAACCCCTTAATGATGTTTGCAATACTCCCCATAGTTCCATATTCAATATATTTTACTTCCCTAGTTATCCTAAAAAAAAAGTGTTCCCACTTATTTTTATAGATCTCTCAATTTTCCTCCTTACCAGATTTAACCAAGTAATTACAAAATAAAGTACAGTCTTATGAAAAGATAATGTAACAGAATTAGAAATGTTGTGCATTTAAATACTACAGTCTGCAGTAAATGGTGATGCTAAGTAACTATTTCAATCTCAATATAATAGCAGTGAGAGGAAGTCATAGCTCTTATTTTTGCATGCAACAGATCAGTTGCACATATAAAAGCAATCACAATTCAACAGATTTAGGGATTACATCTTCATAAAATCACAACAGCTTGTTTTCCAGTCACTTAATAGGAAGGAGTTTTCACGTGGGATACGTCTATTTTTCTTATTTTCTATTTATTTTCAAGTCTATTTTATTTATTTTCAATTATAAATGTACAGTTAATAAGATGTCCACGGCAGAATTAAAAAACAAACAAACAAAAAACACTGCAGACAATATTTAAAAGATCTAGTTATCTGCAACTCATATTAGTTTTCTTAAATACTAAACTTGACATTTTTTAATCAGGAAAATAGGAAATCTTTGTTTCAGATGTATTAATGTTATAATAGCTAATTTTCTATTAGTGTTTAAAACACAAATCTCAGTTTGTATCCATTTATTGTTTGGTTCTAAGATTTCTTCTCCATTCTAAGGCTTATTCTTCTAGGACCTAAATCAGAGATATTTTGTATATAGAAATCATACGTAGCAATCAGTTACGTTAATATGAATGGAAATCATAATTTTAACTTAAAAAGTGAAAAAAATGTTAACATTATGTATTTACATACATTACATACATTATATATGTATGTATTTACATACATTAGATATGTTTATTATAAATTTTTAGATATGATGTAATGAAAGATGCATTTTCAACAAGTTTCTTACAGTAGTTGATTTTATAATGAACATTAATTATCACGAACATTAATACAATAGTTCTAATGTAGTTCTGACATCAAAATATTAAACAATATAGTTTGAATTTAATTGAAGTTAATTACAGTCAAACTACTTGATAGAATATTGTCAAATTTCATTTTCAGGCATTCTTACCTTGTCTTGATTTTCGCTTCTTTAAAAAGCTCTGTTGAGGAGTTATTGAATCATCTCTTTAGATGTGTACCTTTGCTTGGACAATAAGGGAGCTGAAGATCTGCTAGGTGGTTATGATTATAATGGCAATTCACATTTGTATATACTTATGTGTATGTGTGTGTGTTTGCATACCTATAGATAATATGTAGTGCTCATTGCTATAATTCTTGATCTTCAGTAATTTCTTTAGACATAACAAGAAGCATAAGGAATTCCTTAGTAAGACTATTTCAGTAAGAATGAGAAATCACACCTGCTAGAGAAGCTAAAATTAAAAGATGAAGCATGATATGAACCATATAGCAATTATAAAAACAACGCTGACTGGAACATAAGTAACAAAGAAACATCTGATTTGTGTACACTAGTATATGTGTGGGAGTGTACACATAAAGTTTAGAGGAATTAGAAGAGGTCACCAAAGAATTAAACTGTGGAGTGTGCAGACTCTTCTAGCATTCAGATTTGCTGATACACACACAGATGTTTCCAAGAACACAATATTCAGAAACCATTTAGTATACCTATTTGGTAGTCTGGTGAGATTAACTACCAGCTAAAGTTTATGCTCTTAAGCAACCTTGAGGCTTAGCTTCCAGGAATCCTTTATGGTTAGCACATTAGTCATCTTCAGCTGGAGATGAACTTGAAAAATACCCCAAATATCTTCCAAATGCCAGCCAGATGAAGAATAGCCACATTTGGCATGTATAGGAAAAATGTCACTGTGCCTGTTAATCAACATTTGTGTTTCAGCTGAATCTCTTTAGACATCAGTGGTTTTGAATATTCAGGCATGGTTTGAGAAACTCAGCAGCATCTCACTGTAGATATATAGGTTATGTCATGTTATACCTGACCTCAGCCAGCCAAGTACAGGACTTTTATTCTTTACCTCCCTATCACAAATTGCAATCTTCTGCAAACTGCTTTAATCTTCCTCTACATTCTACTTCTTTTGACAGAAGTATTTTTTAACTATACATTATCAGTACCACAATGTGTTTACATGTCAAAGAAAGAATAAAAATAAGTTCTGCTCATCTGTGGCAGGCAAATATTTTACTTTTTATTAGTTTTGACAGGACTTAGTTTGCCACAGGTAATATACATTTACAAGTTGTATTTTATTAGCACATCAAATCATGTTGCTCTGAATTATTCTTTGTCACATAGTATTAGTGTCACATTAGATCTGACAGGACATTGCCTCCACTTAAACACACTAAGTTGATAAACTTTTTATGCTTATGTATTTGTTGCATATGTTTTATGCATTTTGTATTTATGCATTTTGAATATATCTTCTACTTCCCAAAGGCTATTTATTTATTTATTTAGGTCAAGTGAACAGATATCTGTTAATGAAAGTTTTTCACCAGACAGCATATTCTAATGCCTAAATCTTAGAATTTTTTTCTTTTTCACATGATTTTTGGCTTTTGAAAATCCAAACTTCATAAAGCATTAATATGCATAAAAAATATACAACATGAAAAATTCACTACTGTCTTAATCCTGTGAATCCTGTATTAATCCTGCCATTTATTTACATAAATGACTTTGCCACTACCTTTAAATGTTTTCATTCAGGAGAATTGCCAGATCTCTACTTTATTATGGCTTGTGCAATGTATTTTATGCAGAGTGTGTTCTGAGTGTTTTAGAAAGTGACTTGACCAAATTGCAATACTAACTGATATCTTATAAATATCTGGAAAAGAGAAATTAAGAAGAATAAATTAGATATGTTTTCAGAAAATGCATGAAAGCATGTTAACTTAATTATTCCTTTTACAGTCTTCTGTCTATATGAAACAGAGATAACATCTCATGAAATTTAGAAAAATATCTATAAACGTAATGAACATACTCACATTGATTACAGTATGCACAGGTCCTCCAGTCAGTCAGACAGACAAGCATGCAAAAATATTGGATTCTTCTCATATGTACCCAATAAAATAAATAAATAAATAAATAAATAAATAAATAAAAATTAAAAAATAAAGTGCTAGAAAAGTTATGGACTAATGTGAACAGGCTCACAGTAAAAATAATCAGAAGAAACAATACAAACTAGCAACGGGATTATGTTTTTAATCAGTTTAAAATGATTAAAATGCAAGGATTTTTCTCTTTAAAGCTCTCACTGGTGAATCAACTCATTTTATTGCTTTGTCTAACTTCAGATTACATATACAGGATAATTTATACAAATATTTTTAAATTATTTTCACTACTGATTTTTTAAGCTATTTTCTAACAAACTCTTTTCCAAAGATACTGTTCTCTACTGCTTTAGGAAGTGCTTTTTACTAGCACTGCTGAATAAATATTGTTCAAAGTGTGTGTCCAAATCTGCTCAATATTTTGTTGTAAGAAGCTGTAATCTAATCAAATACTGTTTAATATTTCCCATTATTACTTCTTTCTGAGGGCTTAGTATTAATCTAAAATCAAGAAAATTTCCAGACAAATACAAAAATCAACCGTTCCTCTTTCAGGAAAATGCATCCACAACCAAAGAAAATTCATACCTTCTTAACTTTGCACTTAAGAGCACTTAACTTTGACTTTAAAGTTATCTACTGGATGAAGATACATTGTCAATGTCATCTTGATCCAGTACCAAGTTGCTGTCTACAGTTACGGTTAAGGGAGACTGCAAAAGCTCTTTCAGTGTGTGTTTTAAGAAGGGATTTTCCAAATGGATGTTAACCTAAATCGATCAGTTATTCTGCATTAACCTACATGACATGATGAGGTCCATTGTGGAATGTCATGATTACCTCCTGTATATGCATCCAGTCACTTAAAATTTTTTAGTTGGTGTGAATGTCTATAATGTCACATAAATCATATATATATATATATATATATTTCATAAGAACAAAAAGTGATTTTATGAGGTTTTAATTACAAATTTACACAAAGTAGTTTATAAAGGATAGCAGTTGTTGGTTTTGATTAGCTTAGAACATAAATCCTAGCCTACACAGCTTCCCTTGTTTCAATCCCAAGAGTGTTACGTTACCTCAATTATATACTGTATATAATTCTAACATGTTTTATGTTCCTAGAATGAAAATTGCTATATGCCCACTGTCATTATGAGAGAGAAAATTACATGTTCCAGCAGTTTAAACACAAGGCATGAAACGGTTTTCCTGAGTTCTCATACAAAATCCTGCTGTGTTTTTGTATAATAATAATTATTATTTCAGCTATTATTTAATGTTTCATATGTCATAGCTTGGAAATTTCAAGTGAGATTATAATCAATTGCTATCTCACACAAATTCTGCAGTCTTTTAGTAATTAGTGATTCCCATCACCACCTCCTCACCCCCAGCAAAAAGATTTGAGTTCTGAATATACAGTGTAATCAAAGGAAAGGCCGATGTCCTTCAAGAACTAGACTGGGAAAAAAAAGCATTTTAAAAATAAAGAAAACAATACCGTGGAGAACAATCCATATGCTTTTTAATACTCGGGAATGGGCTTATATAGCAGTGCTATTAATTTAATTCATGTTATATTTTAAATAAAAGAAGATGACCGGGAAGAATTGGGACTCAAGGGCTAAGTACAGCTAAAACAGTAAATTCTGCAATAGCTTTGCAACAACTCCCAAACAATTTTAACTTTTATTTTTATTTTTAATTTATTTATTTACTTTTATTTATTTATTTATTTATTTATTTATTTATTTATTTATTTTCTCAGTCTATCTCAGTCCTGGTTGACAGCAGGCTGACCATGAGACAGCAATGTGCCCTTGTGGCCAAGAAAGCTAATGGTGTCCCACACTGCATTCAAAAGAGTGTTGCCAGCATGTCAACAGGTGATCTTCCCCCTCTGCTCAGCCTTGGTGAGGCCACACCTGGAGTATGATGTCCAGTTCTGTGCTCCCCAGTACAAGAGGGACATGGAACTATTGGAACGTGTCCAGTGGAAGTCTACAAAGATGATTAGAGAACTGGACTACCTGTTGTACAAAGGCAGTCGGAAGGAAATGGGCCTGTTTAGCCTGGAAAAGAAAAGACTGAGGGAAGACCTCATTAATGTATATAAATATCTGAGGGGACGGTGCCAAAAGGATCGAGCCGTCTCTTTTCAGTTGTGCCCAGTGACAGGACAAGGCAATGGGCACAAACAGGAGATTCTGCCTGGATATGAGGGGAGACTTCTTTACTGTGAGGGTGACAGAGCACTGGAACAGGTTGCCCAGAGAGGTTGTGGAGTCTCCTTCTCTGGAGATATTCAAAATCCACCTGGATGCCATCCTGCACAATATGCTCTAGGTAATCCTGCTCAGCAGGATTAGATGATCTTCCAAACGCAGGCCCTTCCAACCTCAGCTCTGTGATCCTGTGATCTCTGCTCTCCTCAAATTAACCTCTGCATTAGTTTAGAAATAATAATAATAAAATGAAACCTCAAATAATGAGATCCATCCAATAGGCTTGTTGTGAAGGATAACTAGAAGATCTCAGAACTTACAATTCTTATTTGATGAATTTAATGCATATACCTTTCCATTTTGATATGCAGTACCCAATACCGTTGCATATTGTGGAGGAGAGTTATTATTTACAATTATAAAATGTCACTGATTTCCCTGCCAAAATTCTTTGTACATCTTTAACGTAATTAGTTTTGTCATGACTATTCAAAATTCATTAATAGAAAATTCTGTCTGATTAAGCATGTCCAAAACCAAGACTCAAAAATAGTCGTTCCTCTGATTTACATAGATTCCCAGAGTAAATGTTTATATGATATGGAACTAGAGCTGCCTACATCTATACATCTTTTATGTTATCAAAGTTCAGTTTTGTGCTCGATCACACAACTTCACAATGCTTATAAAAAAATGGAATAGAAGATTCAAAAACCCAATTTACCTGTAGGGGCAAAAATCTAAAAGCACTTTGCCACTGTTGAAAAGACAACATTTCAAAAAGCGTTTGTATTTCCCTTCTGGTAGGTGAGAGAAACTTGAAACTTTAACACAGAATTGGATTTAAAACAAAACAAAACAAAACAAAACAAAACAAAACAAAACAAAACAAACAAACAAACAAAAACCTTCATATAATAGAGAAAGAGCATGAAGTCTCTATTGACTACTTCCTTTCTTTTTCCCATCTCCTGATTTCATATATTCTATTGACAACCCTACAGAGAAATACTTGTTACAGTGTTACAGAGCATTGCTCACATTGTAAAAACATCTGTAAATTAACCACTGTCAAGTTAAGAACCTATACATCTTCTGTATTCATAGAAATGGGGAAAACAAACCAGCAAGCAAACTTCTGCAGAGGGAACAGAAAAAGTTTAATAAAAGATTCTGTTTTTCTTCTGCAAATTATAGCACTCCTCAAATTGCTTTTTTAAATAACTGTTTTTGCAGATTTTTTCTACAGAGGAATATAAGTGCATGAAGACACAAACTTGAAAACAGTTCTTATCATTGTGCATTATGGAAGTTTTCATTGACAAATAATCAAAAACTAGAACTGTTAATTCAGAAGTGGTTCTCACCATTTTAAAATGATGGAGGTGGTATTTCTAAGTATTCTTAGCTATGTTATATGGTGCTTTAATTCTAGGAAGATGTGCTAATCAATTTCTATATGTGTTTTATATTCTATTATCTAAGATTGAGGACAGCTATATATAGTCATACCAAACATAATTTTGTTAAAATGGCAGAGACATTGTAGCAATTAAAGCAAATTGGGATTTGGACTAAAATCCTCAAAGTTAGAAAACATAGGTGAAAAGTAACAGTTTGGAAGTGTTATACTCCCATAAGAGCTGTAAAGTTATAGAAGATTCAGGAAGACTTTGTACTTTTGGATAAGCAAAATGTTTAAGAGGTTGTCCCATGGCAGTTTCACTCACAGCTGCAAAAACAAGAAAAAGAAGGTATTTGCATGGTAGCAGCTGATGGAACCAGTAGAAACAAAAAATATTTGTGTCTCTCTGCCTTCAAGCTTCTTGCTATATTGGAACACAGTTTTTAAAGTACATCTTTAATTATTATTTTTTCAAATAACCCTCCCAAGACTTTCTCCCTATTGAATTTTACTAATGCAGTTGTGAAAGTTGTCACTTACAAGATACGAGTTATTGTAAACAGGACATCAAAATAACTTTGAAGTTAATATAAACAATACCATTTTATGGATAATATGAGATAATTAGAAAGAATTCAAGACCTCTTTAAATAAAGTGTTAGAGATCAAACCTTCAATGACAAAAATAGACACAGTTATATTGCCTTCAATATAATGTAATCAATTAATTACAAATGATAATTTGAAAAAAAAAATAAAAAAATAAAAAAGGTCTTTATTACCTAATTAAAAAAAAATTTAAAAAGGACTTTATTTATTAAAAAGGTCTTTATTACTTTATTATTGTGAATATTATTAATATTACTAATTAATAAATAATAATACATTAATATCATTAAATAGTAACATTTTGTAAACTTGATAACTGTTTTGTTTCCTGAGTGCTATCGTTGCCAGTACTTTGGAAGTAAGAGTCAGAGAGACATTGGTCCATCATCCATCCAACTTGTCTTTCTTTTCTGAAGTTGTTTTTTGTTTTCAACTAGGATTTTCTTCCTAGTAGGTGGTATGGTGCTGTGTTTTGTATTTAGGATGAGAATAATGTTGTTAACATGCTGAAGTTTTAATTGTTGCAGAACAGTAATCCAAGCACTTTTCAGCTTCTCACACTGTCTGCCAGTGAGCAGGCTGGGGGTGCAGCAGGAGCTGGGAGGGGACAGCTGACCTGAGCTGGGCATCAGTCAGTGGGTGGTGAGTAATTGCATTGTGCATCACTTTCTTTGTACATATTGTTATTAGTAGTAATATTTCATTGTTATTATTATTAATTTCTTTTCCATCCTAATAAACAGTCTTTATCTCAACCCACAAGATTTTACTTTTTTCCCATTCTCTCACCCATCCTATTGAGGAGGGATGGTGAGCAAATGGCTGTGTGGTGCTTAGCTGCCTGCTGGGTTAAACCACAACAGTTTTGCATAGTGTTTAAAAGCAAATAATAAAATTGTTTCTTCAGCTCACAATGAATATTCATTGTGCATTGTTTGATTGCAGTCCTTGGCAGAAAAAAATAAAAATAGTTTAGAGGACTTCAGAGGATGTTTTTACACTCGTTTCCATTCTTCTTCTTTGACATCTTGTACTAATTTAGTTCCTGTTTCAAACTAGAAAATTAGCAGGGCTTAGATATGGGACCTCATTGAAAATCTGTTTTGGACTGTTAAATGGTTTCAGCTGTACTGTTTCTAAAACTGTGTCTCTCAATCCTGTAGTTCATATTATGAAGAAATAAAATGAGAACTGAAGAGTAATACTCAAAGTTGCATTCAGTAACACAGTAAAATATAAGAGCCAGATTCTGCACCTGGGAAGGGGCAACCCTGGTTATACGTACACACTCGGGGAAGAGATGCTGTAGAGCAGCCCCGCAGAGAGGGATCTGGGGATTTTGATCAGCAGCAAGCTGAACATTAGCCAGCAGTGTACCTTGGTGGCCAGAAGGGCCAGCTGTATTCTGGGGTGCATCAAAAACAGCATTGCTAGCAAGCTGAGGGAAATGATTGTCCCACTCTACTCTGTGCTGGTGCAGCATCACCTCAAGTGCTGTGTAGAGTTTTGGGCATCATCTTATAAGAAAGATTTTAAGCTGTTAGAGAGTGTCCAAAGGAGGGCAACAAAGATGGTAAAAGGGTCTAGAGGGGAAGATGTATGAAGAGTGGCTGAAGTCACTTGGATTGTTCAGCCTGGAGAAGAGGAAATTGAGGGGAGACCTCATCACATCTACAACTTCCTCATGAGGGAAGCAGAAAGGCAGGCACTGACTTCTCTCTGGTGACCAGCAAAGGGCCTGAAGGAATGGTCTGAATCTTGACAGGAAAGGTTCAGGCTGGATATCAGGAAAATATTCTTCAATGTTCCAGGTCAGGCACTGGAACAAGCTCTCAAGGGAAGTGGTCATGGCATCAAGCCTACTGGAGTTCAAGAAGTGTTTGGACAATGCTCTCATACACATGCTCTATTTTTTTTGGGGGGTGGTCATCTGGGGACCCAGGAGTTAGACTCAGTGATCCTTGTGGGTCCCTTCAAACGTGGATATTCTATGATTCTATGAAAATTATAGAAAGTTATTATAGTTGTATTGAAAAAATAAATTCTATTACTCTTTCTAGATATTTTAATTATCATACAATTCCAGGTCAGCAAACAGCAAGTTTTCTGTTCCCGGTCTTCCAGAAATCCACTTTGAAATACCTACAATGGCATAATTCATTTCAACATTAAGGCAGAAAAATCCAGGCTTCCACATGTGCAGGTGAACTACTTGTTTAAGGTCCCATTACAGCCAACAGATAACAAGCTACTCAATGTGACCTAGAGCTATTCAGCTGTCTCAAGCATAATAAAGGTTATTCTCCATAGTAAGCTGAATTACCATCACAAACTGTTATTTTAATATGATTAACATCTGTTTCTCCCAGTGTATCTGGGTCTATCTTACATTTGTAAAGCTCTAGGGAATCAGACCAAGAACATCTTACTGCTCATAAATTAAGATATTCCTATTTCAAGGGGCAGTATTCCATACAATATAAAAATTATTAAGATTGATACTCAAGTAGTATTTGTGATTTTACAGATATCAGAAGGGATTAATCTGTCTTTTAGAAAATAAGGAATCAATCTCAAGACTACCTATAGTTGTACACAGTTTCTGAGGTTACCAAGAGTTTGCTGGAGTGTCCTGGTAGCAATAGTAAAAGTGTCTTTTGGAGCCAGCAAGGCAAAAGACATAGGTGCAATATAGAAAATTCCATTATTTGTCAGAAAATTGTTTCAGAAAAGAAATTAGTCCCAGTGCTGTTTTTCTGACCTTTATAGCTTTCGTTTTCAGAAGGAAACCAGGGGAACCAAGTTATTCTAGATCTTTAGGTCTAGAACATGTAATTCTTTGTGATAAGCTATTATTATTTTACTTCTTTTGGATGATTGGTAATTTTGTAAAAATGGACTTTCTACACACAAGGATTATTCATGTTGCTCAGCTAGCTAATTGTAAACATAAACAATGAAACTGTTAAAATGGGGGCTTCCATGCATAATGTGCAACATCCTTAAAATGTTAACCCTATCAACCATTCTAGCCAGAAGAGACCTGCCTTTGTATTATTTTACTCTTTTTGTAGTCCTTATATCTGTGTAGCATTAATGTAAGATACCTCTGATCAGAACCGGAAAATTTGTCAGATCCATTTTGAATGATTATTTGCATTTAGATAAGGAAAAATAAAACCAACTGGATAAATCATATATCCATGCTGTTAGGCCCAGATATCAGTAAAAGCACTGTTGGTGAGCTCATCAAACAAAAGAGTAAAGGTCTGAAGTCAGTTATGAAACTAATTTTTTGCATTACAACAATGTAGAAAGATGAAGGGTAGATTTTTTTCCTGATATGTGTTTTAAGTAATAGTGAAATATTATGTTCAGCATCTAAAACAGAAGAAATGCCTTGAAAGCAGTCTGTTCCTTATTTGTAACACTGCAGACATTTAAACATTTTAATAATCTCAAGTAAAGACAGTATATTTCATTAAATCAGATATCAAAATTTTCTTCTTCCAGTCTCCCAAGATTGTCCAGCAAACTGCTGAATAAACAATATAAAACTATTGTTACTTTGTTCTCTGCATCGTCTTATCTATGATTTGCAGAATGAGCCAACAAAAATGGAGTTTGCATTTTTAACTCATTTTATCCTGAGTGACTAACCTTTCTTAGTAATTTGAAAGGATTCTGGTGCTGGTACATATCCCATATGTTTCCAGCTTCATCAGCTTAAGTTGTGACCCGGGGTAATAGAAATGTTTCTCCTTGAACTAAGGGTGAGTACTACTCTAATTATCTGCAGATTTTCTTGATAAGTAAAATAGGTATTTTTATTGGAAGATTACTAATTTTTATGTAAGAGAAGGTTCTCTACATTATTTCCTTTTAGTTAAAAGACCAAACCAGTTGAGACTGCCATGATGTCTTCTTATGAGAGCTACTGCTAAGGTATTCGCTTAAACAAAAAGTATTGTGATTTAAAAGAAGATCTACACCATTCATATTCATAGTCTGATTAACGTGGCAGTGACATATATATATATATGTCAGTGATACATAGGAGAGCTATAACTTAATAATCATTGGTCTAAATAGTGAAAATCCTTTGCACATTCAGGAAAAAATGATGAGATGTCTACTAGTAGAAGTGCAAACTGTCTTTTAATATTTATTATGAGTGCTCTGAATGAACAATAGCACTCCTTGTACCCACTGAGTGTTACTAATTCACTGGCCAAATTATCATTGATTTTTACCTATTATATCATTCTGAAATGAAAATAGTGTAGGATAAGTCATTCTGATGCTTGCATTTTTATTTGAAACTTTCTCACAATTTGTTCAAACCTAAATGACTAAATGTAGGTAATCAAGAATTGATGGTACAGTCAGCCTTAAATTATAATCCTTGCAGTCTTGTTATGCTCATAAAATCATGAGATTTTCCTAAAACACACTTTTCATCTTTTTTTTTTTTCTTTTTTTTTTCTTTAAATAAATTTACAGCAACTCCTACACCTGGAAAGCCCATAACCTTTCCAGAAATTTACAGATTCATAAATACCTTTGTTAACAGATGGAAAAGTCCCAAGAATACCTCCTGGTCATTGATTATAATTAGCTGTTGTAAGAGCAGGAGCTCTCAAACTTCCTCCATGACTAGGTTTAACGTGTCCATTTTGAGACTATGTATTACTCACTATGTGAGTAATACATTACTAAACTGATAAGCTTTCCATTTATTAACAAAAATAAACTTTATGTAAATGAGCATTTAGCATCTGTTTTTCCTGCTATAGAAAGTCTAGTAAGGAACGACAAAACTGGTTGTCCCATTGACACTAATTTTATAGACCTCCCAAGCTGTAGAATGATTCTATCCACCCATTCAGGAATATAGACATTTATATGATTAGGTGATTTGTTTGAACAACTTTGTTGATCTTTTATAGATTTGCAACACTTTGGGATCTTAAAATATTACTGAATGAACTATGATGAATTGCATGAATTTTATGATGGCTTAAAAAAATACAAGAAGGGTCTGCCTGGGGAAGGGTATTATTACCCTTATTATATGTATTATACATACATACATACTCTAATACCTAGAGTATTAGATTGAAAATGTATAGTTAGCAAGACCAAGCTATGCAATACATTTTACATTTCCAAAGTTGCTCTGGTTTTGTTGTTGTTATTCTTATTGTTTTTTGTTTGTTTGTTCTGTTTTTTGTTTGTTTGTTTGTCCCTGTCTTCCAAATGTAGAAAACTTAGTAGTAGATATTACTTGTTCAGTTAATGGATCTTATTTCTTCCATCCATATTTCCCCCAGATTTACAGTTTGGCTACTCAAAAGATCATTTAACAAAATACATAAATTTTAGAAAGTCATTGACTCAAATAAATGATTTTGGTATATGCTTGAGTGATAGATAAAAATAAGATTTGGGATCTTTCTTAAAGTGTCTGAATGATCTGTCTCAAAGCAGATTTTGCCACCTAGCTTTTTGCCGTAGGGTTATACACATTCTGTTTGGGCATTACTTTTCACACCAGAGAATTTCATTTGTACCAAATATATTCATACCTCTGATCCATGAAGATAGTTGAAGTTTCTGTCTGCAGACTTATACGTAAGTGAAGCAATGAATGAATTAAACAAGGGGGCATTGGAAACAAACCAAACTAATTGTGTCCTAGGGAAACAAACAAACAAACAAACAAACAAAAAAACAACAAGGGAAATACACACCATGAGTTAAAAGATTAATAGCTTTACCATGTTCCAATAATCAATCACTGAAAATGTTTAGCTAATGACACCAGGGTTTACCCAAGGGTAGGTGAAACCTAAGGGTTTAACTAATGACTCTAAGGAAGCTATTATCTTTTTAAATTGAGTAAACTTTGTTGATCAAGAAGAAGAAAGGAGTAATAAGTGATAATAGATACAGAGAGCAACATAAGAACCAAATGAAATGATGGTTTAAAAATTAGGACTGTACATTACTAGTTAAGATTGTCATTTATAAGTGATAATGTGCACCTTGTATCTCCAATGAGCTCTGGGACAAATCCCTCAGTGTAGTACTCATCTCAGCCTATGTTCCCTGTAATCATCCAAAGTCTTTCTATAATCAGTAGAGGAAAATAAGCTCTGATCTTATAAGACCACTCAAGACAACGGTTATATTCCACAGGCATATTCATTTAGCCTCAGAGAACTGCCTTGTTATTGGATACGGTTTGATAAAGTAGGATGGTGTCTCTTTTAGCAAGCAGTTATAGTACCACATAGAGCAGATAAAAAGAAAAGCTAGGATTGCAGGTAACCTGAGTGTTAACAACTAGCAAAGTATGGCACTTAGAGCTAAAACTTAGGAGTGCACCAAATTTCCCACTGCAAAGGCTGAGCTTATTGGTAATCATAGAATTATGGTGTAATAGAATCATACAATAATAGAATGACTTGGGTTGGAAGGAACTTTAAAGGAACATCTAGTTCCAACCCCTCTATGGTTGGTCAGGGATGCCATCCACTAGACCAGGTTGCCCAAGGCCCCATGCAACCTGGCCTTGAATATTCCAAGGATGGGGCATCCACACCTTCTCTAGGAAACTATTCCAGTGCCCTCAGAGTAAAGGATTTCCTCCTAATATTTAATCTAAATCTCCCCTCTTTTATTTTGAAACCATTCTGCCTTTTCCTATCACCATGTAAACCATTGTTCTCCATCTTTTTTATAAGCCCCCTTACATACTGACAGGCCACAAAGAGGTGCCCTCGAAGCCTTCTCTTCTTCAGGCTGAACAGCCCCAGCTCTCTCAGCCTTTACCATAGGAGAGGTGCTCCAGCCCTTTGATCATCTTTGTGACCCTCCTCTGGACCTGCTCTAACAGGTCCATATCTTTCTTGTGCCGGGCACCCCAGACCTAGACATAGCACTCCAACTGGGGTCTCGCAGGAGCAGAGCAGAGGGGCACAATCACCTGCTGGCCACTCCTCTGTTGATGCATCTGTTGATGCAGCTCAGGATGCAGTTGGCCTTCTGTGCTGGAAGTGTGCCCTGCTGGATCATTTCAAGCTTTTTGTCCATTGGAACTCCCAAGTCCTTCTCTGCAGGGCAGCTGTCAATGAGTTCTTCTCCCAGTCTGTATTCATGTCTGGGATTTCCCTGACCCAGGTACAGCACTTTGATGTTGAAGGAGGTGATTCTTTGCCTCTGCTCTGGTCTCATGAGACCCCACCTGGAGCCTTGCATTCATCTCTGGGACCCCTAGTGCAATAAAGACATGGACCTATTAGAACAAGGCCAAAGGAGAGCCACAAGAATGATCAAAGGCCTGGAGCACCTCTCCTATGAAGAAAGGCTAAGGGAACTGAAGAAAAGAAGGATCCAGGGAGCCCTTATAGCAGCCTTCCAGTACCTAAAGGTACTGGAAGTACCTACACAAAAGCTGGAGAGGGACTCTGTATCAGGGAATGTAATGATAGGACAAGAGGTAATGACTTTAAACTGAAATAGAGGAGATTTAGATTAGATGTTTGGAAGCAATTTTTTTGCTTTGAGGGTAATGAGGTAGTGAACCAGGTTTCCCATAGAAGTTGTGAATGCCCCATCCTTGGAAGTGTTCAAGGCCAAGCTGGGTAGAGTGACCTGATCTAGTGGAAGATGTCCCTGCCCATGGCAGGGTGGTTGGTACTAACTGATCTTTAAGGTCTTTTCCAATGATTCTGTGATTCTATGGTTCTGTGAATCAGTAACCACAAAGTGGTAACCAGTAGTAGCAACAGGAAAGATTGATAGAGTAACAATCTGATTTTATCTACAACATGGTGAAAAGAAAAATAAATGTGACGGTTAGGATGGTTGTCCTAATTCATGCCTGTAGAATGATGATTGAAAAAGAGCAAAATTGTCAGTGAGGGAATCTAATGAAATACATGTAACTTTCATCAGTGCTAGCAGCTAATTATAGGATTTATATTAAAAATTAATTTTGAATTCTCATACTTTTTTCAAGAAGTCTGTGAAGCAGTTTGTAACTTTATGCTTTTTATGCTGCCACGAGCTGCCTAAGGAAATAAATATCTGACCTGCAAAACATTTCTACCATTTACAAATGACTGCAACCCAATTCCAAAAATGATAAGTTAGAAAGTATTGGGTTTTATTTAGCAGAACAGAAATCCCACAAGATTACAGAGTTTCCAGATTTCCCCAGCTGCCATTTAATGAATTGCTTTCTTACTAGGTTTCTGCAAACCAGCAAGTTAGCTAAGTGAGCCCTGTGAGTCAGCAAAGGGAACATTCAATCACCAGACAGTAGCTCCTAGAGTTGCTACTAGAATATAAGTGCTCCCAGAAAAACCTCAATTTCCACCTTTTTTGGGGATGTCAGGAGTCCAGGGAGCCTGGCAATCAGTTAGGTCTGCTACATGGAAGCATGTAACTCTAGCCATCTGGAAAGCTTGGGAGATGCTTAGTCAAGTCTCCAGACTAAGATCCAACAGAACCAGTTGCCAAGGAAACCTTAAAGTTCATTGGGTACAAGGTGAAATGCATCTAGCTTAATACCTGACTGCCCTGCAAACCTGATCAAGCTGATGTCCTGGAAGCCTGAATATGCTGCTATTTTCCTCACTGGGATTTCTGCCTTGTGGTTGGATAAAAAAGCCGTTTTGCTCACAAACTTTAGTTTTTATTTTTATTTTTATGAGTTCAATGTAAATGGAAAACTGAATATTTCATATTTGACAAGATTTTGTGTTTGTATTTTATACTTTTTACTTAAAGAGTCAATTTATCTTTGCAAGAACAAAACCAAACCAAACAAAAACAAACAAAAAGAGCCCAAATGCCATTTAATGAGCAGCTTTAATAGCCAGTTTAGAAATCCAACCCAGCTGTTAGACTGTCAGCATCCATTCTCTTGACCTTTTAATCCTGAACCTTCATCTCTTTGCTTGGCCCTAGAGGTTTTTATGCTTGGAAGGGAGTTGCTTTCTTCAAATGTAAAATACCACTCTCTAGCTCTGGGGCTAAATTGAAAATCTACATGTCTAATTTAACAATTTAAAATGTTATTGGTTCTTATACTATTATTGACTCTGTATTTGCAGCTCTCTTGAGGGTGGAAAAGAGCTGCTCAGCAATGAAACCTGGATTGATTTTCATTCATTAACTTTGAAAAAGGACATAAACATCCTGAACTATGTATTCATTCAAAATTTATCATTTGTCCTTATGTTTTAATCATGCTTTAGGAACTGATCTCATTGTTCCTTTCAAGAAAGTCAGTAGTAAATTAATGGATTAAAACTTAACTGAAAAATAAATATCCAAGGAAACTGCTGCTCAAAAGATTATTTAGTCCAACTACAAGTAAAATGTTTTAATGAATTTATACCTACACACACATATGGAAAAAAATAAAATATGCTCAGCTTCATTATTTCTATCTGTATGGTTGATATGAATGCTAATCTATAATACTATTTTCTTTCATTAAATATTTTAAAAATCCTATTATAGGAAATTCACAAAATTGGTTTTCTTTTGAAAATTGATACATACAATATAATGTATACACATCCTACAACATGTCTCACAATTTACAAACAGGTTTTGAAAAGTAATCAGAATGTCAGAGTTTACCATTGTACTGTTTACCATTGTGGCTGGGATAGAGTTGATTTTCTTCATAGTATGGTGTTTTGTTTTGGATTTGTGACAAAATGTACTGATAACACTCTGATGTTTTAGTTGTTGCTGTGCAGTACTTGCACAGTAAGTCAAGGCCTTCTCTCTGTCTCACTTTGCCCTGACAGCAAGCAGACTAGGGGTGCAACAGGATCTGGGAGGGGACACAGTCAGGACAGCTGACACAGCTTGACCAAACAGATGCCCTATACTATATGGTGTCATGCTCAGAAATGAAAGCAGGAGGAAACCGGAGAAGAGGTGGAATATTTGGAGTGGTGTTTGGAGCAATGATGTTTGACTTCCCAAGTAACTGTTGCACATGATGAGAACTACTTTCCTGGAAGTGGCTGAACATCTACTTGATGATGGCAAGTACTAAATGAATTCCTAGTTTTACCTTGCTTGTATGTGCAGATTTTACTTTACCTAGTAAACTATCTGTCTCAACCCACAATTTTTTTATACTTTTCTACCCTTCTGATTGTTTCCCCCATCCCACTGTGGGTGAGTGACTGAGCAGCTGTGTAGAACTCAGTTATGTTAAAACATGACAAAAAATTAAATTCCTGAACACAAATTCACTCTTCAGTGGATCAGTATTTTTCAAAAACAAACAAACAAACAAACAAAATAATAATAAACATACATTAAAAAACAAAAAACACTTCTTAGTTGGAAGTTGTTTAATCAGATTTATGAATTGTTAAGGAATCTGGGAAAACAATCATGAAAGAAACAGATTTATTCATACCTACACTCTAGAGTTTGATGTAATACAGTGGAATACTATTTTCTTAATTGCAGGTATTCAATATTAAATAAATATAAATAAATATTTATTAAAAATAGAAGTGGACTTTTCTTGCCCTTCAGCAGCAGTTGCATAGAAACAAAAGTTTGAAAAATATTCAGTGTATGTAGAATTGTTTATAAAAATCATAAAAATAAAGAGCTTTAAGGCACATCTATAAATACAGAGCAAATCACTTATAGGAAGTTTGTGTTCCTTTTTATACATTTCTCCAATTCTCTACATACATAAGTGCCTTTTCAAATACAGTTCACTAAAGAAAAAAGAAATAGAATTCTGTACACTGAATCATTCAACAATATACAATAAGATCATATATAATTCACTCTAGATTTCAAATACATTTTGATACCTTATCGCATAAGAAAAATAACTTCTTGTGATTCAGAAATCCTGATGTCCTTTCTACAAGATACCATGAAAGTCAAAATTAAAAATCATCTCTGAAAGACAGTAGATTAAACAAAATCCTTATTGAAAACTTAACCTATTTTTTCTTATGCAATCCAGATATGGAAATTTTTAAGGCTAATATTGCCAAAAGCTGAGGGAGAGAGGGTGATTATTACAATGGAATATTTGTACAGTTTACCTGTAAAAAAAATCAAAAAAAAATCTTTGTAGATGAGATTTAGGTTTCTTTTACTTATAACCTTTGCTTTTTACCACATAGTGGTAAAATTATACTGGCAAATGTTCAACCTGGAGGAACTGCCTTTATGTTGGTGGTTGTGAGGCACGGAATTACCAATCACCAGAGCATTTCTCTAGCATTTTTTTTTTGTTTGTTTGGTTGTTTTTTTGGGTGACAAAGATGAGAGCTAAAGGCTACCTGATCTGAGCTGTAGGCATTAGTATTGTTTCGACAACTCTTCAGAAGATATTACAGCACAGAAATACTCTAAAGTACATTGGCAACTGAAGGAAAAAGACACTTACCTACCAGCAGACTCCTAATCCATTCTACTGAGCTTAGCGCTCATGGCTGCAGGCTGCAGTCAACTTTTATGAAAGACAGTGTAATTATGCCTTACACTTTCAGAATTCATTCATTTGCTACTCTTCTTCTCTGAAAAAGCAAAAAAGATAAAAATAAAAAGGCCTGTAGTGCTCTTCTGTTCATTCTATCTTCTTCTATATGTATCTCTATGAAGCCTACCTGTGTATGAAAAAATTAATCTTCTGAATGAAGAAACTGAAATAAAATTATTCAGGTAGTATTCTTCAGAGAAAACTTTGAGATTTTAGGAAATTAATAGTAAAGAGCTGTCTTGCCAACGTTTTAAAAATTCTCCTCGAAGAAATTCAACATATTGCATGAAACAGTAAATCATTGAGTGCCTAGACTACAAATGCTTGTTATTGTGGCAAGGCTTACCTTATTTCCAGATTTCAGAAATTTGCTGTTACTTTCCCTAAAGTGATCTTAACATTCTAACTACTATTTTATGCAGTAGTGGGGCATGACATACTTTATGTCTGAGAGAGAATTTCTCACTGTCTAAAAATGATGTGCAAATGGAAGCTAAATGTTACTCCAATAGACATTTTTAATATGCCTTCTCTGGTTATATCTAGCAGGATTCATCCTGTTGAATAAATTTTTATTTCAACAGTAGGCTTCAGATGGTAAAATATTTTTGGTGACTGAAAAGAGTACAGCCAATACTTGCTTACCTTGCTTACCTATTAACTTCAGGAACTCTCTCTCTCTTTTTTTAAATTAATTTTGTAGCCTTAGCTGTAAGTATATGGCAGGACAAGGAGTTTGTATATCTTTGATAGTAACACTGCAATGAGTTCTGAAAAAAAAATAATCATAATTCTTCAGTTTTTTAGTTGTCTTTTAGATAATTCAAATAATTTTCTATCTGCAGGTTAACATAATTGCTCTACAGTTTCAATTGGGTAATTGTAATAACAATACTGCAATTCCACAGTTTATATTTTCATTCTTGAAGAAACCCCCAAATGCTAGCACAACCTATTTATCTGCTATACTAACTGTTGAAGGCATTATATAAATTTATATATACAAAACTACTTTTCGCATTCAATCAGATGATAAATACAACTAAAATCCAGACCAGTGAAGAGAAAGACACAAATAACCTACAGTTATGAATACTGTAATAGTTACTTCAGAGCTATGATTTATAAAACTGATAGAGCACTGTCTTCTTTTTAGATTCTTTTTTATTATTCTGACCTTTCTAGAATTTTAACTAAACATTCTTTCAAGTGTCAAAGTGTAAGAGCCAAATATCGGAATTCAAACTGTCCTGGTGGACAGTCTGTTGAAGAAGCAAAGCTCTTGAGTAATTTTAAGGCATTAGTTAGAAAGTTTCCAAAGAAAAGTTTGTTTGTTTGTTTGTTTGTTTGTTTTTAACTAGAATATAATCAATTATCAAAAAGTTAAATTTAATGGGAGCCCCTCAATTAGTGAAGCCTTGACTTTAAGGATACAAATTTCCCTTAAAATAGCTATCTTGGCCAACAGTACAGTGCTCTCCCTGATATTCGTGACACAGGGTCAAGAACCTATTTTAATACTTAAGCTATTATTTTGTATTGTCCCCAGTTTTCTTCACCATGCCAGCTGCTCTGACAGAGGGTCCCACTCATTTATCTCCTCCTACTTCTTACAGTGTTTGTCAAAACTGAAATATTCCTTTGAGTTTAGATTTCAATTTGATCTCTCCTATGTTGTGTGTGTGAGCCTTTGCTTTAATTGCCACAGTTTTCTTTCAGCATGAATGGCAAAAGTTTTGCAATTACTGAATATTTTTCCCACTGTAATGTGGGAAAGGAAGGATCACCTCTCTTGACCCTCTAGTGAGGTGATTACTTTGTCTAATGCATCCCAGGATAGCATTAACCTTTATATTTTTATTTATGTATTCTTTTCCTGTTATTTACTGAAGATATTCTGTAATATTTTGACAATTTTCTGAGTCATTGTCTGAAAATGTATGGATTTTGTTTATTTATTTGAGAGGGAGGTGAGTGGAGTTTCAGAGGATTGTGGTTACCAGTTTCCCTCTAAAGACCTTTATGATAGCTCTGTGTAGGAACTGGTGGCATTTGTCTCTGGTAGACCTAGCGCACAACAGGTGCCCTTTTATGTGTTCAGTCTTCCTATGAGAGCTATAGAAAACCAGTATTTTGACTGCTTTTATACAAATAACTTACTTCCAGATAAGATACAAGTCACCAGGCAAGAATTTTGTACTAGCTTACACATAGACAACAACAACAAAAAAATCTTTATAATGATGCAATATAACTGAGAAAGTTCTTATCAGATTGTCTAAATCCTCTCCAAAACCACAGTCTAACTGTTCAGTGACGTAATAACTACTGTCATTCTGCATTTCTTCTTCTTCAGTAAATTAATGCAATCTGACAGGCTAACAGTCTACACTACTTTTCTTGTGTTCTGTATTTGGAAAGCCTACAGGTAACTAGTTCAAAATCTTCATGGTATATCTGTTCATACAAAACCTAATTTTCAAATTCAGTAAATGGCATCTGTGGTTTTTGGTTATCATGCAGATGTCCATCATATTTTTAGTTTTGAGATGTAGCACGCTAGTTACAGATTTCAAAAACTGTATTAATAATCATCCTTATTGTCAATATTTAAGAACTATCTTTTTCCAGTCTTTCATGCAACATGTTCAAAAATGGTTTAATATACACTATCTCTAGTCTTCTTCCTCTTAGTCATTTAAGTCCATCTTTATAAGCATCATTTCCTTGTACTCATTTAAATGCATAAGCCCATCATCAGCTAAACTTTATAGTTTATAATGTCTGGCTGATTTTTTTTTCTTCAAATTTTACAATTTATTCTTCATACATAAATATTATCTGAAAATCTGTTAAAGGTGTTAATTAGAAGTAAAAGATTGTAGTAAAACACTTGAATTACTGGAAGTGTTCCTATATAAAAACATCTTCTCCTGTGATTATCACTTTATAGTTAATTGGTATATCTTAATATTATAGTTAGGAAGTATATTTCTGAGTAAAGTGACTGCTGAAAATATGTTGTTTTGATGGTCCCAGGGAACAAATTCTCCCATATTAACAAAATCAAAAATTCTCCACACTGTTCTGTCAGACTATAATCACTCCATTTTTCAGAGCCTGCCAATAAAGATGCCAATTGTACTGCTATATATTGCCACAGACAATCAGGGAGTAGAAAGCTCATTCTGTTACTTGAGACTAATAAGCAGAGGACATGTTTTAAATTTCAAGGATAAAATATTTTCATCTGATTTGGTCATATGGTGCAAACACAATCTCAGCTACATCTATCTAGAGACATTTCCTTCTGGCAGTGCAAACTCACTTACAGAATGTGAATTAGCTTTCATTGTAACATTAATTACAACAGTACATGACAGCAAAACATGTTTGCACAAATAGTTGGATATGCAGTCCAGACAATTGTTAGAGATGATTATGAGACAATGTCCTTGGATTGGCATTCAAATAAATTCATCATGGTCCTCGGACTATACTGTAACCCACAAAATACCATTGCAGAGACAATGGTATTTCCCACATTAACTGCGGAAATACTGCAATGCAGGTGCTTGTCTTTCCATTTTTATTAGATCTGTTTCTGAAGTAATATGCTACAGCAGGCCTTGCAGGGCATCTTAAATGAATGTCGCTCACAGTAAAGAAGATACTGTAATGAAGAGGTTTCAAGGAGATGCAACAAGGTCTAAGTGGCTGCATATGTATGGATATTTATATCAATCTCAGATCCCCGGAAACACCTTGATTGTCTCAATAGCAATGTACTATTCTTTTCTAGTTCTAGCTCTTTTTGGTATAAAATCCAAGCATGCAAATGTGAATGCTCCATTTCCCCACTCTTCACACAAGGAAGAAAAGCATTGCAAGGTCTATTACACAGCACGTCTATTCCACAAAATGTATTTGCTCTAGTTGCCTCCTTGTTCCCTTTGCAGGTTTTGGAGATACTAGTGATGTCAGCAACAATACTAAAAACTGACAAAATTAGTCAAAAACATTCTCATAATCTTGTAAATGTTTTAAGACAAAGTTAGTCACACACAAAGTGAAATATGTTTTGCAAAGGTCAACACTGACAAGAGGTCAGCCCAACTGAATACATATGATATAATAAATATTAGAGAAATAAAAAATAGAGATTTTTTTTTAATACTCTAAAAAATAAAAACAAAGAAACAAACAAACGAGTGAATATAGCTGCACCAAGAAGAGAGTGTTCTTATTATGAGCACAACACTGGACATTGTCTCTAGGTTTGAATTTTTCATTTTATTTGCCTAAAATATCTCATTGTAAGCCAAGGAGTTGCTTTGATGTACTAGTGTAAAACTGATAGCTGCTGGGCAAATAGATCTGTTGGAATGAAGTTACAAAATCAGTTTTGACTTTCTCTAATTTTCATGATCTGATATTTGAAATAATTTCTCACATATAAAGGAAACAGTGTAACTTTACATATGCAATAGTGCAATAGTAAATTAAATCAGTAAATTAAATTTCCTTAATATGACTGAACTCCAGTTAAGTCTGTGTAGCTTATAAGTCTGTATTATTTCTGGTATTAGAGCTGTCAGCAAACAAGCAAGTACAAAAAAAAACAAAAAACAAAAAACAAAAAACAAAACAAAACAACAAAAAAACACTTTTCTCTCTCTTTTTTTTTTTTTTTTTCTTGTGTCTGACTTTTCAAAACTTATTAAGAATATTGGGCACATTCTGATACAGTTTTTACCTTTTTTTTTTTTCCTTCACCCTCCTTTCCACACACCCCCCTCACACACACACACACTGGCTAATCCATTAGCCTCCCCTTTGGCTAATCATGCACTTCTAAGACAACAGTGTTTCTTTTTAGTATTTCTTGTATTTGAATTGATATTGCTACTAACCTTTTTGACCTTTTCTCCTTCTGTCTTTTAAAATTCCAACTCTTCTGGTCTTCCTTATAGCATGACTCATCAACAGTGAGAGAAGCAGAGACTCTTGAAATCTATTAAAATCATCATTTGCATGGAAAAATTCTATGCTAGTGAGATTTATGAGTTTTCTAGTTTTTTTTTTTAATATGATTTTTTTATGAGCATATGAGAAAAAAATGAAAAACCACATTGTTATGAAATAATCTAAAAAATGTTCTCTATAAATGAAAGTGAGAAAAAGGATAAATATTTGAAAGAGATAGGATGTGGTATCTTAAAGACTAGAATTGCTCATACATTCCTTATATATGTAAGTTTTTACTTCCGAATAACATTCTGAATTCATTTTCTCTTTCTCTGTTTTTTAACCCTTCCCTTTTTTGTATATATTGCATATATTTAATATCTTTCAGATAATTATCTAGATAATTAATAGAAAGATAATTAGAAAGATAATTAATATATTTCAGGTAATTAAAAGAATTTGAGGGTAGCACTCCTCTGACAGAATCTACTCTAGGCAGTAAACCTATTTGTGCCAAGAACAGGCATCAGCATCAGTTACAGATGAATTAATGTAATTTCCCCACCCTGATTAGACTGAGTGCCAGCAGTCAGAATTCTTACAGGCATTGTACTTCTCTTATGTTGAATAATCAGGATTCAGCAAGACATACATAGAGAGTGTGTGGTGAGATTAGCAGGTTTGTGTACAGGCTTCAATGCAGCAAGTACAGAAAACCACACTGGAAAAGATATGACAGAGCAATTTCAATGCAAACATTCAGAGCTGTACAAGCATCACAAATTACAGTTTGTTGACAGCTTTATTTTTACAAAATAGTATCTTGTTCTAGAATATCAAGAAGTTGCATTAGATACTAGAAGGATGTTCAAGACTTCCATGGTTTTTGCTGGATCATTTCTATAGCCTTAATTTTTTAGCAGATATCATGTGATTGCTGAAGCTATATTTGTGAATTAAAAAATAAAAAATAAAAAATAATGTAATTATCATTGAAAATTCCTGAGGAGAGGAAAATCATTTTCTCACTCTTAAATTTGTAAACTCACTGAAAAGAATAAACCCTTATTTGTGTGGCTCAGGAGTTTTGATGCTTCTGGGACCTTTCCAATGTTCGTATTTCCCAAGAGGCATCATGAGTGCAAGGTGTCCCTCATGCAGCCCTGACTATCTCTGCAATGGTGTATCTGGGGTTAGCAGAGTTTGTTGACACCGAGGTTACTCATCATCCACAGTTACCATCATAATCTTCAATCCTGGGCATTTTTAATTGACATAGCTTTAGAGTTGTTGTATGGTGATGGAGGAAGCCTGGATTAAAACAGGGCTTCTAAAAAATTCAAGATCAATCTTCATATTAGGTAATCTTCAAATTTGGTCAGAGAAGGGATTTTTCTGAAAAGTTAACACTATAATTTAGGTCCATTACTATGAGGATATTCAAGATGCTGACTCTCCCTAAACATTACAAGAGACAAGGACTTTATTAGCTAGTTATATTTTGTCAGTCCGTACATGTTTATTGCAAGATTTATTGTGTCTGATGAATCAGAAGTTTCTAACAAAACAAATGAAACAAATGTGAACACAACTGTCCCTAGAGATCTTGGTAGGCTTAAGGAGGTTATAATAATGATCAAGTTTCCATAACTAATATTAAAGGTAGCTGAATGAAAGCCTGTATTGTATAACTGTCTGCAGTGCAATCATATGTCTGACATTTCAAGAAGCATTATCTTTAATAAATTTTCCATGTCTGTCTTCTTGCAAAGCTTTTATGTGACCATAAATGAGTTCATACCATGTCACTGTCAACTTAAGAACAGTTTCAGGAGGAGTTCACATATTCTATTCTTTACATATATTTAGAGAAAAATTATTACAAATATAAAAGGTATATATTGAGGGTTTCCCTTTATTTCTTAACACTTAAATTATTATATTAGTCTTTACTTCATTATTTATATTCCATAAGAAAATATTTTTGTCAGCACCATAAAACTATCTATATGTGGTAAGGAACAACTCAAGTTTGTGCTAACATTAATTCTTGTGCAAATTTTGCAGCAAGAATTATAGTTGCTTACTGCTTTATGGAGACTGGTTATACTGAGCATAGGCATATCATGCATGCTTACAGACAAATTAATTGTATGCATGCAACTATAAAGTGATACAGATATACATGTACTATATACTTCTAGTCTTTTGAAGATAACAGAGTAGGTTTCATTAGTAATTTCTACACGAACCTATAACTCTTCTATAACATGGATTGAGAACTTTATGGGGTTTTATGTATTTATCTAGTCATTGTTTGTGCAGTTTAGTAATTGGTTGTGTAGTTGTGGCTTTGAACATGTATGTATATTTATTTGTTCCTTGACTCTTGTCAAATGGTTAGTTTTAGATTTGTGTTTGTATTATAATTTCTGATGTTATTGGAGCAAGGTTAATGTATAGTAGTAGCTTAGGATTTAGGCCTTTCAATGGAAAACTGCAAGCCTGATTTGAAGCCTTTGGAATTTATTTTATTTTTTTTTCCTTGCTTTCTGGTTCTCTGAATGTATAGTCAGATCAGAAAAAAGTCAGTGTAACAAAGTTGCTTAAAGCTCTTAAGAATCTTTCTCTCTTCAGTATCCTTCAGGACACAAAAGGAGCTTTAAGGGAGAACTGTTATCTATTTTATTTTATTTATTATTTTTTTATGTATTTGAAAGTGGAACTCCTTGTAATACACTCCTGGAAAGACTGCTGAAACTAGCAGAAGAAGGACACAAAGTAAAAGACTAAAGCTATTAAAAATGTAATTTGCTTGAAGCCAGTGATATCTAATCAGGCAACTGAAGAAAGACAGACATTTTTGGAATCTTTCTTAAGGTGGAAAGCAGCCATTCAATTCCTGCAGTCAGTTTGCTTTGGAAAGAGGAAAGGTTGGAAACAAAATGATTTATCATAGATTTTAGTACCAATTTCAGTGAATTATGTATTAGACACAAATCTCTCTCTCCTTGCTATTTTATTATTATTTTTTTTCCCGTTAAGGGTGTCTTTCACTACTATCTCAGTATTTTAGCCATAGCTAGCTAAACTGAATCTAGAACATAATGTAAATATCTTAACTTTATGTTGTCTAAAAATGAAAAACTGTTTTCAACAAATTAAAACAGACAAAATTTATTCAACTCAGTGTACTTTACTGTGAGGAGTATACTGAGAGAAATTTTTGAAACAGAAAATCAAACTTTACAGACTTGCCTTAATCATTATAACAACTTAATTTTGGTAAAGCAAAATAGAACTAAAAATACTGATGAGTAAAAACAAAGTTGATACATGTCATAAAATTGTGCCTTGTACACATTGGACACAAAAAATGGAGGCAAAATAAGCAAAACAATAGGATATAATATGTTTTCCTACTTATGTTATATTATGGATTAGAAAAATTATCTCAGTTTATACCACAAGACTAAAAGATTAAATGTTCTTGTGACATCTATTCAAAGTTTCAAGACATGGCATGAAAGTGAATTGTGAATGTGTATGGTGGGGTAGGGGTGAGGAGTAAAGGAAAGAATTATGAAAACATGAATCCTGTAACATCAAGAAACATGAGCCTAAATTCAAATTCTTGTCACTTTCACATACTATATTTGACAATTCAGGCCAGCAGTCCAATGTAGGGGAAAAAAATTAAAAAAAAATATGTATATATATGGTCAGTATGCTTTCCAAAAAAACTGATGTTTGAGTAGCAGTTTTACTTTTTTTGTTTGTTTGTTTTCTTTAAGTATTATTATTCTTTTGTGTGTGTGCATACTCAGTTTTTTTTTGTTTTGTTTTGTTTTGTGTGTGTGTGTGTAAGATTTAATACAGGGGCCCTATTTCAAATTTTACAGGTTTATATGTTTGAAATAACAAGAAATTCCACTTGGATTATAGAGTTACACAAAAAAATAACACTTTGAAAATAAAAGTAGGTTATTTTGCTCTTGTAAAACAAGTGCAGCTGCAAGGAATAGGCATCATCTAATGCATGTTCAGTGAATAAATCAAGCTCTATATTTAAACATAAATGAAGTTTCTAAGTAGAAATTAACCCCTTTAAATAGTAGAAAATAATCCTCTGATTCTCTTGTTGTTGTTGTTTGTTTGTTTTTTTTTTTTCTAGAAATTTAAAAACCCTAATGACTACCTGGTATCACTTTCTAGTTATATAATTGGACAAGCTGGAAATGAAATACAAATATTGAAACAGTTCTGCATATTCGGGGAAAACAAACACATACAGGCACAAAAGCAACATTGGCACTGTGTAGTACATTACTGTACAGTACAATAATAGTGGTGTACTGTAGAATATGTTTGCTTTCCAATAACTAAGAATCTGTTACTTAGGTAGTGAGAGAGTTCCTACCGTAGGATTCCTCAGATAAGGTTTTATTTAATTTGATACACCAATCCTTTTTGATATTTTTGCTCAATAAATCTTTCAGGAAAATGGCTGTTTACGCTATCTGAAAGTTTCTGTATCTATTAGAATAGGATAGAGTAGCTTGGGTTGGAAGGGATCACCTAGTTCTAACCCCCCTGCCATAGGCAGGGATGCCACCCACTAGATTAGGTTGCTCAGGGCCTCATCTAATCTGGTTTTAAACATCTCATGGGATGAGGCATCCGCAACTTCTCTGGGCAACATGTTCCAGTGCAAGCATGCTCTGCCGGCTCATGTCAAGCTTTTGATGCATGAGAACACCCAAGCCCTTGTCTGCAGGGCCACTCTCAATTATTATTATTTTTTTTCCAGTCTGTACTCATGTATGGGATTTTCCTGGCCCAGGTGCACTTTGCACTTGGATTTATTGAACCTCAGTAGGTTCATGTGGGCCCACTTCTCAAGCTTGTCCATGTCTCTTTGGATGGCATCCCTTCCTTCTATCATATCAACTGCACCCCTCAGATTGGTGTCATCTGCAAATTTGCTGAGGGTGCACTCAATCTCACTGTCTGTCATTCATAAAGATGTTAAACTGCATCAGTCCCAAGGAAGACCAGACCCCCAAGGAACACCACTCATAATGGGCGTCTACTTGGACATAGAGCTATTGACCACAATTTGCACCAGGATGTGACCTTCGAGCCAACTCCTTATCCACTGAATGGTCCACCCATCAAATCCATATCTTTCCAGTTTTGAGACCAGGATGTCAGGTGAGATCCTGTCAAAGGCCTTGCAGAAGTCCAGGTAGATGACATCGATCTGTCTTTCGCTATGAACTGGTGCAGTCACTCCATTGTAGAAAGCCACCAGATTGGTCAGGCACAATTTAACCTTGGTGAAGCCATGCTGGCTGTGTTAGATCACCTCTTTGTCTTTCATGTGCCTTGACATATTCCTTCCAGGAGGATCTTTTCCATGATCTTGCCAGGCACACGGGTGAGGGTTATTGGTCTGTAGTTCCCTGGGTCTTCCTTTCTACCCTTTTAAAAATGGGATGGATGCTTCCCTTTTTCCAGTCACCAGGGGCTTCACCTGACTTCCATGACTTTTCAAATATGACAGAGAGAGGCTTGGTAACTACATCAGGCTATTCCCTCAGGACCCTGGGATGCATGTCATCAGGTCCCATAGACTTGTATCTGTTTATTTTCAAACCTTGTATCTGTTTATTCTCAAACTTGCTCTTCACTTACTGTGAAGGCCTTTATGTGACCTTGAAGATCATCTAGCACCAACTCCCCTTTCATGGGCAGGGACAGGGACACCTCCTGTTAGATCAGGTTGCCCAGGGCCCCAGCCAACCTGGCCTTGAACACTTCCAAGGATGGGGCATCTACAACTTCTCTGGGAAACCTGGTTCACTACCTCATCATCCTCACAGACTAATTAATTGCTTCCAAACATCTAATCTAAATCTCCCCTCTTTCAGTTTAAAGTCATTACCACTTGTTCTATCATTACACTCCCTAATACAGAGTCCTTCTCCAGGTTTCCTGTAGCTCCCCTTTAGGTACTGGAAGGCTGCTATAAGGTCTCCCTGGAGCCTTCTCTTCTCCAGTTCCCCCAGCCTTCCTTCATAGGAGAGGTGCTCCAGGCCTTTGATCATTCTCATGGCTCTCCTTTGGTCTTGGTCTAGTAGGTCCATGTCCTTCTTGTACTGGGGGCCCCACAGCTGCACACAGTGCTCCAGGTGGGGTCTCATTAAAGCAGAGTACAGGCAGAAAATCACCTCCTTCAACCTGCTGGCCATACTTCTTTTGATGCAGCCCAGAATATGATTGGTTTTCTGGGCTGCAAGTGAACGTTGCCACCTCATGTTGAGTTTCTCATGAACAAACATTGCCAAGTACTTCTCCTTAAAGATGCCTTCAATCCATTCATTGCCTAGCCTGTGTTCATGTTTGGGATTGCCCTGGACCAGGTGCAAGACCTTGCACTTGACCTTTTTGAACTTCCTGAACTCACACTGCTCAAGCCTATCCAGGTCCCTCTGCATGGCATCCTTTCCCTCCAGTGTGTCAAACATGACACATAGCTTGGTGCCTGTGAAGAGTGAGGCAACAAAAGTTACCTCACCCTTCTCTATATCCTTTTTCCTCCTGGAGAGGGCCCACAATTTCCCTAGTCTTCCTTTTATCGCTAACGTACTTTGAGAAGCTTTTCTTGTTGCCCTTGACATCCCTGGTCAAATAGCTGGATCTTAGTTTTCCTAACCTGTTTCCTGGCAGCTCTGACAATTTTTCAGTATTCTTCTCAGGTTACCTGTCCTTATTTACACACTCTGTAGGCCTCTTTTTTTCTGCATGTTTTTGTCTACAAGCTCTTCATTAATCTATGCAGGCTTTGTGGAATTTTTGCCTGACTTTCTCTTTGTTGGCATGCATCATTCCTGAGCTTGGAGGAGGTGATCCTTGAATACTAACCAGCTTTCCTGGACCCCTCTCCCCTCTAGGTCTTTTTCCCATGGCACTCTACCAAGCAGATCTATGAAGAGGCCAAAATCTTCTCTCTCAAAGTCTAGGGTTGTGAGCTTGCTGTGCTCCCTTCTCGCTGCCCTCAGGATTCTAAACTGTACCATTTCATGGTCACTGTAGCCAAGGCTGCCTTTCAGCTTCACATTCATCACCAGCCCCTCCTTGTTGGTGAGAACAAGATCCAGCATAGTATCTCTCCTTGCTGGCTCCTTTATCACTTGAAGAAGGAATTTATCATCAATGCATTCCAAGAATTTCTTTTATGGCTTATGCCATCCAGTGTTGTTCCTCCAACAGGTGTTGGGGTGGTTGAAGTCCTCCATGGGGACCAAGACTTGTGATCATAAGGCTGCCTCTATCTGTCTACAGAGGGCTTCATTTGCTTGATATTCCTGATCAGGTGACCTGTTGCAGACTCCCAATATAATTTCCCCTGTCCTATCTCTAATCCTGACCTATAAACTCTCTGTCAGCTTGTCGTGGTTTCGCTCGAGTGGGCAGCCGAGCTCCACCACAGCCGCTCTCACACTCCCCCTCCTCAAAGAGGAATGGGGAGAAAATATGTGAAAGGGGCTCAAGGATTGAGATAAGGACGAGAAAATCACGCAATAATTAGTGTAACGGGCAAACCAGACTCAGCATAAGAAGACAGATAGTAAGATTTATTGCTCATTACTAACAAGCTAGAGAAGTGAGAAACAAAGGAAAGAAACCAAAAGCGCCTCCCCCCCCATCCACCCTCTTCCACCTCCTCCCCCTGAGCGGCGCAGGGGAACGGGGGAATGGGGGTTATGGTCAGTCTACAGCACTTCTTCTCTGCCGCTCCTTCTTGGTCACTCTCGTCCCCTGTGCTGTGGGGTCCCACCCACGGGATACAGTCCTTGACGAACTGATCCGGCGTGGGCTTCCCACAGGCAGCAGCTCTTCCAGAACTGCTCCAGATATGGGTCCGTACCACGGGGTCCATCCCTCAGGAGCAAACTGCTCCAACCTGGCTCCCCTACGGGCAGCAGCTCCTGCCAGATCACCTGCTCCTGCGTGGTCTCCTCTCCACGGGCTACAGGTCCGGCCCGGAATCTGCTCCGGCAGGGGTCTTCCACAGGCGGCAGCCTCCGTCGGTGCAGGGCCACCTGCTCCACCGTGGTCTCCTCCACGGGCTGCAGCGTGAAACCCTGCTCCACCATGGTACTCCATGGGCTGCAGGGGGACATCCTGCTTCACCATGGTCCTCACCACAGGCCGCAGGGGACTTCTGCTCCGGCGCCTGGAGCACCTCTCCCCCTCCTTCTACACTGACCTTGGCACCTGCAAGGCTGTTTCTCACTCCCTTGACTCTCCCGGCTGCTGTGTGTCGCAGCGTTTTTTTCCCTGTCTTAAATATGCTCTCACAGAGGCGCAAAACAACATCGCTTATTGGCTCAGATCTGGAAAACAACGGGGCCCTTCCCAAACATGGGGCGGCTTCTAGATCTTTCTCACAGAAACCACCCCTATGGCCCCCTGCTACCAAACCTTGCCACGTAAACCCACTACACAGCTCTTCATCCATCCACATTTAAAAGAGTATTTAAAAGAGTTCACTGAAGAGCTCTTCAGTATCTCTGAAGATATTAAACAGTCAAAAATAAAGGTCAAATGTTATATTAGAGTCTATATGGAAAAGTAGTTAATAACAGTTTTAGATGTCTGTAAGATATCAAATCTCAAGATGCTTCAAGGCAAAACAGATTTTTATATGAATGATTTTTTTCAGTGTTTTCCAGTCACGTTTCGTTTGCTTCTCCAGTGTTACTTGTATTTAGAATTTTAATTTATTTCAGGTCATATGGCATATTTCTTTTGCACAATATGTAAACAAATATTTATATGATTTTTCATTCATTCTACTTATAAATTTTTGTATATTTTGTATATATAAAGCTGTGGATGTTTCTCTTTCTCCATTATAGTAAAAATACAGTTGTAAATCTACTTCAGGGAATTGAAGTGTGAGACTTTCATGCATCTCACACAGGGTTATCTTTGTTTTGTTTTCTTCTGCCTTGAAAAAGGGTCCTTTCAAAACATCTGTTTAGAATCTCTAATGTCTTATCACTTCCATCAATCAGATACAGTTACGTGATTTCAGTGGAAAGCTGAATGGAGCTTGTCTGCCAGGAAAGCTGAAAGTTTCCTGTTTATGAATGAGTTAGAGAGAGCAGTAGTCATAGAATAAAACAAACAAACAAACAAACAAACAAAAACAAACAAACAAAAAACCACACACGATATAATCTTTTTGTATTATCCTTTCCACTACACTGGACAAAAAGCTTTTTATGCTATTTTGAGCATCCATCATTTGTCTAAGTTTTCTGAAAAACATTCAGTTTCTGATAGACAATTATGACCCTACCACAAAATCTTCTCATTGACATCTTCTCATCTGATCAAAAGAACTGAGATTACTTGATTACAAAATCGTAACACAAGGCTATGATTTATTTCAATGTTTTAGCTAGGATAGCAATTCCATGTGTAATTTCATCACAGGAGGAACCTGCATGCTGAAAAAATACAAGGCCAGCTCTTTAAAACTGGAGACACTACAATCAGCAACCCAGAAATCCAAATTTCTTTTAAGTGACACTGGAATTTCAAAGCAAATCTTTGCAGGCAGTTCTAGAAAACAATCAAACAATTTATTTTACATTTCTATGACACACAGAAACATAAGATAGCAAAAACTTTACATGAGATCCATGTTTTTCACACACAGAAACACATGTGCTCACAAATACGTACGTATCTATATGTCCACAAAATGTACAAATGTTACCCATCTGATATACTTCAGAATAACACTTTAAATGGCATATGACCCAGACTAGTCATCCTACCAGAGACTTAAATCTTCTTTTCATCTCAGTAACCAGAAATATCTACTGTAAGACAGCAAGGGGTTAAAAAAGGAAGACCTTTTCAGTAAAGGAAGAAGATGACATTCTATCTTTACTTAAGTTCCATACTTTTACCCTCAGATACAAGTTATCTACATGGGTAATGATTTTCCTACTATTCTGTTCTTGCATTTGTTGCTTGTTAAATTAAAGGTCTTTGAGATATAAACATGAAGGAGTTGGCAAAATGCCGCTGAGAAGGCTGTGAATAGTTACGTTTTTGAATGAAAGGTTATGTTCATTTTTAGGAGCTTAATAATTTCTTGAAGTTATCAATTTTCTTCCTACTGCAGAAATTGAATGATAATATTTAAGAGGGAGAAGAGGAGATAGTAAGCAGGAAATCTATTGAATATGCATACTAAGGACTACAGCGATGGTAACTAAGAGTCTTACCTAACCTAAAAATTGATATTCTCTGATTTTCCAAAATAACTGCTGCCCAGTAGGGAAGACATTGCTAAATATAGAAGTACATAGCTTTGTTTGCATGTTGAGGGTGGTTCTTAAACACAAATCTACTCAGAAATACACCTTCCCCTTCTCCCCAACCACTCCCTCCTAATTTATTTATTTATTTTTTTTTAATGTCTGGAAGACTTTATTAGTTTCTTTAGAAATGATTACTACCCCAATTAATTAACCCTCATAAAAGAGCTGTGGCTTGGTTTAAGAAGGGTTTTCATCACTTATGTTTACTGTCTGCTCTCAGAGCAAATTAACAAACTTTTTTTTGTTGTTTTGTTTTCCTGAAGAAAACTGTTCAAAAACTTCCAGTCAAACCCAATATAAGTGGAAGTAAAATATCAACATACTTTTGTTACAGTTTTATTGCTGGCTAGCTTTTATAAAGTTTCTTTTCAAATGCAATATTTAACAATCTAATGTTTCATAGAAATAAAATTAGATGTGAAACTTCTCTTCTTTCATTTAACATGCACCAGAAAAAATGCAGAGTAGACAGAAATAAATGCTGTCTCTATATTCTGATAAGTATCATACTGAAATAAATATTCAGTCAAATTAATAAGAGTTATACTATTTTTTGTTTCTTGATACAAAGAGATACCTACAAAGTATAGGTAGAGATTTATTATTATTATTATTATTATTATTATTATTATTATTATTATTATTATTATCATCATCATCATCATCATCATCATCATCATCATCATCATCTTATTGCCTTTGACTACAAAAAGCTGTTCCCTTTCCTTACTAAGACATATGGTATTGATCTTACTGATTGTGTATGGTGATGATTTCATGTGGTTGCTTCAGAAACAGAGCTAGTAAAAACACTATGTAAAGTAACAGAAAGGTTCTTTTTAATTGGTTAATCAGTATTTTTTTCCTACTACTGCATCAGTAATTTAAAGACAACTCACATTTTTCTTGCACAAACTGGAAACAAACAACTTTTCTATATTAAATACAAGAAATTTAGAAATTTATATAAATACATCATAGTTTCTTTTCTCGTTAGTTAAAAATTAACCTGAGATGTGGAAAATGACATGTCTAGCTATAAGAGCTTCCCTGAGGGATAAGTAATGAAGTCAGACATCTTGGACTTAATTTTCCCAGCTAGTTATTTTCTTCTGGTTGTTTGCGGGATGAAAAAAGGGGGTAGGAAGTTTATTCTTTTAATTTATATTTAATCATTTGAAATGATTTCTGTAAATCATATTGTGCTATTTTTAACATTAGCCTGTCTTGAGTTCTCATTACGTATTTCCTTTTTCCCTCTCCACAGGGATTCCTATCCTCTCCTTTTTATAATTTATTTAAGTGGCTTGAGGTGGCTGGGATTCCCTGGAGTGCATTTGCCATCACTTAGGAATGCAGTCATTAGTCCAGTTGTTATATTTTATTGTGAGATTTGTTTTTCACGGTTTGGTCTTTCTAGGGACATAAGGAAAATTAATATTATATGATTTTGTCATGGATGTAGGGCAAGGTTTTATTTTTCTTTATTCAAATTTGTGTTTCCTTTTGGAAATTTGATTTGATCAGTGGCTAGAACTTGTTTTCCCACTTAGTTGCCACCTGAGCTTTTATTATTTCTTCTTATGCATTAACCTGAACTTACAGACCATTGAGCGTATTTTTTCTTTCACAGATGAAAATTCTAATCTCCATATTTATTTTTAGAGCATTCTATACTGTCAGAGTAGAGATCTAACCATTAATATTGACAAATGAAAGGAAATTAATAGTGTTTCCCCAGTTTCCCAAACATACAAACTTAGAAAATTCATTTTGTGGAAATAACCTAGTATCCTAGCACATGGTCTCCTCTATGTACTGCTAGCAAAACTAAACTCTTGGCTGGTTATTTTAGCTTCTTGACTTTAGGTTTTAAGTAAAACTATCATATGTATCTGTCCAGTAAAATCATTTCTGTTCCCACTTTCCCACTGCTAAGTCACATGATGAAAACCTCACAATAAGACATTCTTAACAAAAAACAGATTACTTCCAATTTCGGGAAAGGTCATTCTGTTTATTTGAAGGAATGAAGATACATTAGTTTTCTTCAATATATTCTTACCTTGCCCTTTAAATGATGTCAGAGAAGCAAAACTAAGCTTCTTGCTTGGAAGAATATAGTCTTCTATAAATGGATCCTACCTTCCACTTGTCACTGGTTTTAAATTAGACAAACTGCAACACCAGCATTTTTTCTGCATTTTCTTCAATGAATAATAATAACCCAGTGGACCTAATTCTGTCTCCATCTATGCAGCTGCAACTTTTTGTATGTAAAAGCATATAAATCAAAAGGAGAAGGTAGATCCAACGTCAATTTGGAACACATCCAAATACACAGATGACAAATAACTTGTGCAAGATTCCATCTCTCCTGCACCTGATATCTGAAATAGGCAGACTAATATAATGTAGTCCAGTATTTCCCAAACTATGGAAGCACTTCAAGTAATAATGTTTCATGGAGAGAATGACCAATGATGATGTCCAAGGTGTAATGAAAATGCTCAAAAGGAATATCTAAAAATTGATATTTCTACTTATATATTCTACTTCCAAATTCCTTCCATAAGATGCTCCTATTATTAAGAATGAAGAGAGAGCAGTTACAATCGTAGGAATGCAAATGATGAAAGGAGTAAGTATGCATAAAGTAGGAAACTTAGTTTACAAGTTGAGTTCAAATAATTTCAGGGATGGAATAATGTAAAACATTATATCCCTTTGAAATACCTTACATTTTGCTCCACCAAATTTGGCGTGATAGGTACTAAGATGCCCTGAACTTGAAAGTTTTAAAGGAAGATTTAATGACAACACAGAACAACAAAACATATATCAGAAAAATAAATAATAAGACCTGAAATCCTAGTCTTGATGAATTTCTTTCTTCAAGTCCAAGCATCTCCACTGACTTACCAGAGTCATTATAATCACAGAAATGTGTTATTTTAAAATCATGGCTTCCAGATTCAGTTTACTGGATTTGGTTTTATGTTTAAAAACTTTATACCAATAAAAGAGTACTAGAGTATATGTTTTGTTTATATTCATGTTTTATGCATGTTCTACACATTCTGGTTGAAAAGAATGGGTTGAGCAGTGAGGGAAGAGACTGCCTCCTGGGCTGCTCTTGGCTTCAGCACTCAGATCTGGACAACTTCTGTGGGAGGCAGGAGGAGTTGCAATTAACATGTTCTTTAAGGTGAGGAGGTATGAGTAAGCAGAAGTCCTTTAACATAAGAATGAGGGAGCATACTTTTATAATAAAGTAGATGTAGCTATATGTGTAAATTGCTACCCAGGAAACTACTTCACCTTGCTGACCTGATATCAAGGCTGGGGGACTCCTTCTGTGGGAAGGGGTCTTCAACCCATCTTATTTGAATTTTTAACCGAAAAGGTTCCATCTGTACATGTTCTTTCATTTTATTATTGCTGCTGTGCTGTGCTGCTGTTGTTTTAAACACTGGCCTTGGGTGCTATGACATAGGAGTGGTCTTAATGGCAGTTAAGTATGTGTTGACTGTATTTCTGCATATCAGACTACGGGATCAAATGTGCTATAGTGGCTTTCTATTCTTCTTATCCAGCTTGCATGTTCAGGTTGCATTCTATAGTGTTTGAAAGGATGGGTTGTGGTGCTGTGGTGGTTTTACTGTGCTGGGCAGCTAAACCCCACAACCGCTCTCTCACTCCCCCTCCTTTAGATGAGGAGGGGGAGAAGTAAAACAAAGAACAACTCACGGGTTGAGATAAGGATAATTTAATTAAAGGGAAATAATTATAATAATTAAATAAAGACTACCATGAACTAAACAATTTAACTAAAGGGAAATCAAAAGGGAAAGGGAAAAAGGGAGGGGAAAAAGGGAAAATAAAAAGAAGGGAGGAAAACAAACAAACAAAATAAATGAAGGCTATATGGAAGTGCAGAGGAAAGAAATTACTCTCTACTTCCCACAAATGAGCGATGATTGACCACGTCCTTGAAGCAAGGTCTCAACGCACGCAGCCGGTGTTCGAGAGGAGGACCGACATCTTCTCAACGAGAGCCCACCCCTCCCCTCTTCTTCCTGTTTCCACCTTTTATTGCTGAGTGTGACATCATATGGTATGGAATATCCCTTTGATTGGTTTAGGTCAGCTGCCCTAGTGATGTTTCTCTCCTCACTTTTTACCCATCCCCTAGGAGGGTTAGAGAAAGGCCCAATACTGTGCCACTGCTGCTCAGCAGTAGACACAACACTGGTGTGATAACACTGCTGTTCCAGCTACAAGTACAGAGTACGGCACTGTATGGACTGCTGCCAGGAAAGTTAACATTCCAGCCAGAGCCAGTACAGGTGCCTACTGATAGCTTGTTTTGATATGGAGTTGGAGAGAAGACTCCCTCTGTTAAATATGGCTCATAATATCAGACCGGGATCCTAATGCAGAGCTTTTTTTGGAATGATTTTATTTAAAAAGCATGTAAGAAGATTATTAACACAGGTTGGAGTAGCTTTACATGAAACAGACAAATGAATACTTGAAGATACTTCTCAACATTTTTTTGTTTTGTTCTTTGTTTTTCCAACCTTAATAATACGTGGTTTTAGGAAAGAAGGTATGGGCTTCAATTTCTGAAGTCACTACCTGTAGAGTTCTCTAATGTGTATGTGAAAGCATCTCTTTCTTGCAATTTTATCTTGTCTGATATTTGTGAGATGTTTTGTAGCATCCTTATAAACAGTTCTTCAAGAATCAACTCTCAGATATTTCAGGATGTGTTAACACCCATTTTTTGACTTCATAGAATCTGTGTTATTAAAGTCAAGTGCCAAGTACTCTGGAAAGTTTCATATGTATTTTAATTCTAGGTAACTGCATTACAAATGTCATATTTTGAATACTGTGGCATTTGAAATCTTCATTGATTTAACTATAGGAGTCAGCACTGGTTTTAGAGAACTGGTTTTAAAGGTTGATTTTTTGTTTGTGTTTCTTATTCAGAGCATTCTTCCTACAGTTTTATTTTTTGTGTGTGTGTAAGGAAGAAACGGTGGAAAAGCCATATGGAGTTTCCAGCATGAAAAATAACAATTATTTTGAAGAAAATGGTGTTTCTTCCATGATCCCCTGTTTTCTGGGAAATTCAATACGTATGAGACAAAGAAATCCACATGTATTTTAAGAGTTTTGACTAAAGTCAGCCTTTATTCATGCAAATTCTAGACAATAATATTGCTAACCCCCAAAATAATTAACACAGACTTAAAAATCATGCATATTTCAATGGTTTTGGATTTTCTGATTTGCCCTCTGTGTTTCTGAGCACTTTTTTCTTTTTATTTCAATTGTTATTTGTAAGTAAAAGGAGAAGAAAAGTTTTTATAAATATAATTAAAATCAACACTGCTATTAAAAAAAAAAAGGCCAACATTCCAGAAACTGAAACAAACACTATCCTACACTTCTGAAGTATGATAAGCTTATTATTATAATTATTATAATATATTATATTATTATATTATATTATATTATAATATAATTTTATAATATAATATAATATAATATAATATAATATAATATAATATTATATTATATTATATTATATTATATTATATTATATTATATTATATTATATTATATTATATTATATTATATTATATTATATTATATATATTATATATAATAATATTATAAATAATATTATAATTATATTATAATGTTATATAACATTGTAATGTTATATAAATTTATCACCATTTGTTTTGAATAACTAAGAGGGTTCATTCTTTTTTGTTGTTGGCGGTGGTGGTGTTTTTTTGCATATAATTACTTTAGACTCTTACTTTATGGGACTTTAGGGGTTTGTTTGTTTGTATGTTGTTTTTTTTTCAAAAGCACAGTTTCTGTCTCTGAGAGCAGGGTCAAAGCTATTGAAATAGAACACAAAATGAAGGTCATGCCTAATTATGGTTATTTAGGAGCTCATCATACTTCAGAAGTATAGGATAGTGTTTGTTTCATTCCCCCTCGCGAAGAAGTTGTAGACTGTGATGAGGTCCCCCCTCAGCCTCCCCTTCTCCAGGCTGAACAGGCCCAGTGCCCTCAGCCGCTCCTAAGTCTTCCTCTCTAGGCCCTTCGCCATCTTCGTCGCCCCCCTCTGGACACTCTCCAACAGTTCAACGTCCTTTTTGTGCTGTGGTGCCCAAAACTGCACACAGTGCTCAAGGTGCAGAGTAGGGGAGGACAATCACCTCCCTTGACCAACTAGCGATGCTGTGCTTGCTGTACTTCTGTGCCTTTAACAAAAAAAAAAAAAAAAATTAAAAAAAAAAGGAGGGGGGGGGGGGTCAATATCAAATAGATAGTCTTTTTTTTTTTTTTTTTTGTCCTGTACAGACAAGAGATCGAAGTTATTATGATTATTATTATTTTACAACAATCAACAATCACAAGTATTTAAAAGGATGACAAAGAAAAAACATCTTTTTTTTTTTTTTTTTTTTTTTTGGTAAAAGCTTTTTACGTTTCTAAAACTAAGTGAGTATCAATATTGTCCAAGAAAATATTTTTCATGACTGAGTTGTTTTTTAATGGAATGGAATGATAATATTTGTAACTAGGAATGGTTGTATACTATCTATGATTGAACAAGATATATTTGGGAAGAACATGAAACACAATCTGTTTAGAGACAGATGAAAAATTACCTCAGGGCAAATAGAGCTGATGTGAATTTTCAGTTTTGATTGATGAAAAGCTCAGATAATCTTTATCCATTTCTAAACTGGAAGTCATTTAAATCCATCTGGTCTGTCAGATTTTTATTTGGCTAGAAAAAATAGCTATTAGGAAACAAGCAAAAATAGTGAGTATTGCAGGCACTCCTGGGTTTCTTGTGTTCAGTCTGATAATCCATGACTGCTGAAACATTTTTACCTGAACAGGCTGCTGCTTTAGTTTCTTCATTACTTTATTAAAAACTGACTCCTTTCTGAGAAAAGCATAAGCTGTTTAGTTACTTTTAAGTAGGACTAAGCCAGATTTTCTCTGTACATTTAACTTAATTATTTTCATTTTTATTACTGACTTAGATATAGAATCATTGAATCATAGAATGGTTTGGGTTGGAAAGAACCATTTAGTTCCACCCCCTCCCCCCGTGCTATAGGCAAGGACACCTTACACTAGATGAGGTTGCTCAAAGTCCCATCCAACCTGACCTTCCAGGAATGGGTCATCCACAACTTCTCTGGGCAACCCATTCCAGTGCCCCACCACACTCATTGTGAAGAATTTCTTCCTAAGATCTAAACTAAATCTCCCTTCTTTTGCTTTAAACCTCCCCTGGTGCTAGGCCAAGTCCAAGGTAGCAGGTTCACTGATCCACCTCCTGACTTAACCAAGAATAGAGAACTCTACCATGTCATGGTCACTCTGGCCAAGACAGCTCCCTGTCACCAAATCTCCCATCATTCCTTCTCTGTTCTTTCTAAAGGGACACTCCCTCTGGTAGGCTCGTGTGAAATGTGTTCATCTGATTCGTGTCAATATGGAACAGTGCTAGGGCCGCATGGTATGATGAATGTGACCTTCTGTCATACATACCCTTGTATAACCACAAATCTAAGAAAAACAGAGTGGTTAATGTATATAATTCTTGTATCTTGCAAAGGAATGTTTTAGCAATTTGTGTCAATAGAGAGCTTGAAGGGAAATGTATTTGTAGGCTTTTCCTTGAAGTCTCTGATATCTGGGGTGGTTTCAGAATAACTGCTAACTATTATGACTATTGCATGGGACACTATGCAAGTCTCTGATATCTGGCCAGGAGATTAAGGAGACGGGGAGAGCTGAAGAACGACTAAAAGACAAAGCTTGCAGGGGACGCTGCACAAGTCTCTGACATACAGCCAAGTTGGACAAAGGAGAAGGACAAGAGGGAGGAAGACTATGAGCCTTCAGCACGAGAGACCCTCAGAGACCCCCAGAGGGACCACCGGAGACTGATACGCATGCTCCAGTAGGAGGGTTTGGATTCCAGAAACTAATTATAATAACCCTGGTTTATTTACAAGTAGTAATGAATATGTATTAGCCTAGGAGCATAAAAATCAGCTGCTTGATGTAGCTGGTGTGCATCTTGGTGGAGCAGAGACTCCCAGCGCACCCAGCACTGTTTGCTTACCTCTATTCCTTTAATAAATTGTAAACTTTGATTATAGTCCTATTTTAAAGACTGAGCCATTTATTACACTCGCTAACCAGCTGAGTCAGGAAATTGTCTTCCATACACTCCAGGAACCTTCTAGACTGCTTCCTCAAGGCTGTGTTGTAGTTCCAGCATACGTCTAGGAAGTTGAAGTCACTCATGAAGACAAGCACTGGCAATTGAGTGACTTGAGCTGCTTATAGAATGCCTCACACTTCTTTTGATGCAGCCCAGGATAAGGTTGGCTTTCTGGACTGAAAGTCTACATTGCTGACTCATGTTCAATTTTTCATCTACAAACACCCCCAAGTCTCTGTAGTTCTTTGTAGGGCTGCTTTCAATCTATTAATTGCCTGGCCTGTATTCATGTTTGGGATTGCCCCAACCCACATGCAGAACCTTGTACTTGGCCTTGTTGAACTTCATGAGATTTTGTCGCTTCAGAGTTATTCAGAGAATATTGAAAATATATATATTTTTGTTCTCTCTCTCTTTTTTTTTTTTTTTTTGGTTGTTTGTTTGGTCCCCTCTGCTTTCAGAAATAATTGTTTAACATGTTGAAATATATTTGCATTATATAATACACTAATATGATATAAGATTGGTTTTCATTTATGTTATTTAATTACTTCTCTGTGTTTCTCTTTCATTCATATTCATGTTCATGTACATATACACATACACAACAATATATATAGCTATGCTTTAACTTATTTAGATTAAATACCATTTCATTCTTGACTTTGATTCTACTCTAGTCAGATACAAAAATACCTTAACAGAAATGTGTATTTTAAATAGAAGTGTGTCGTTTTATTTTTATTTTTAACTTTGTCAAATGTGGATATTCACCTTTTTCCTTTAAAACAGTATTGTGATTCATATTTTTGTTGTTGCTGCTGTTTTTCATTTTCAAATTAAAAGCACTGAGGCTGGGAAAATATTTTCAGAGAGTGAAAAACCTTAATACATAATTTTATTAATTTTAGTTAAATTTATTATTGAAATTTTATTTCAAAAATGAAAGTTAAAACATTTATTTTTCTATAGCTCTCTTTTACTGCTTTACTGTTTAATATCCCTTTCTGCAGGATTCTGGAAGGTGCTTAAACTTGTTTATTTAAAATAGCTTGATCCAAATTTGTGTTCAGTTCTGGATGTTGATTTCATTGATGTCCATTTGTGGAGCTGAGAATGAGAACCAAAGAGACTAGAGGTCTCTTTGTCTCTTTGGTTCTCAGTCATGGCTCTAAGTGCTTTACTGACTAAAGCAGTAAAGGCTCTAAGTGCTTTACTGACTAAAGCTACATTCATGGCCCATAATATCTTTGATTACTGATGTTAGTGTGGAGTAAATGAGGAACAGAACATAATGTGATGTGAACATGACCATACTTCTTTTTGTGCCACTTTCAACACAGAGGAACAACCAACATGGGATGAAAATTTGTACAACAGAAGCTCTAGTGCTTTTTGCTTCACTCATAACAACCTGAAACGGTCACTTGCCGGTGAAAAATAAATACCATATTTTATCAGAACATATTAATGGAAGGTGAGGCTTAGTAAGTACAATACTTGCCTGCTTTATTGTATAACAAATTACAAGCTCCTCTCTGTAATTATCCTGGAGGAATAGCTTGCTTTGTTGCACACTCTTGGAAATGGGTAGAGCTTCCAAAGAAAGGTCTTGGTTACCCAGTATTTTATGAGATGAAAAGGGTAGGGACACAGCCCTGGAAGAGCAGCTTTACTGTTTTTCCAGTAGCACAACCTCAGTTTCAGATTTCTCATCTACTCTGCTATCAGTTACCAGAAAAATAAAAATAAATTAAAATATATTAAAAAAAAAAAAAAAAAAAGAATTTGTGGTGAGTTAACCATGGCCAGAAGATACCAGTACACAGCTGCTTGCTTACACTCACTTCACCCTCCATTGGCCAGTGGACAGGGGAGAGAATAGGAAAACCAAAAGTGAAAAAAACTTGTTGATTCATATAAAGACACTGAAGGAATAAGAAAGAAAAAAAATAAACAAATAAACAAACAAAAAAGTAGTAATAAAACACTCAATCACCACATCCTGTAAGTAGACCATATGGTATGGAATATAATATATATAAATCTACGCAAATCATCCACATCTGTAAAAGTTTACTTTTATTTGGACATGTATTCAGAAAAGATGTAATATTATTGCATAGAAATACACAAAGAAGAAATGATGAAATAGAGATATGAAATAACTACAGTATGAAAGTTAGAAAACTGGAAAGAATTCAAAAATAAGTTTCTGAAGGAAAGGATAGATTACACATCTGAAAAAAAAATAACTTGGAGAGTGGGAAGGGAAATGATTACTCTGTAACCACAAAAATGTGTGTGTGAAAAATGGAATAATAATAAATAAACAAAACAAAACAAAACAAAAAAAGGAGAGAGGGAGATTTATTCACACAGAACATAATTAAATAATGTAATTAATTTCCAGAATCTATTGTTTCTTTTATTGAAGTCAGAAGAGTAGATTAGATCAAAGATAAGACCAATTCACAGAAAATTGGTATATCAGAGGCTATTTACCCTGCCAGTGTGCACTGCAGTTTTCAGTTCAAGAAGACTGTGAGAACATAGTGTGTCTGTATGCAGCCCAAATTTCACCCACTTGTTTATTTTTGTTTTGTTTTTGTTTTTTTCTTTCCAAACCACTTTGCAGTTAACACCTCACTAATTTCCTTGCAGATAAGATGGTTCTAGACATTTCACATAATACAGAACATTACCTAAGTTGCCTGGAGACTCAGGCCCCTGGACATTATTTTTAATGTACATTTCTTTCTAGCTGGACTGAACTATCTTTTTCCAACATGGATCCTACATCACACACAGTGGGATTCACCCTCATAGAGCTTTATCAGGGATAACCTTGGTAAAACTTTTCTGAGACAGTTTCCTCTGGGCTAAACATAGATGGTGGGGCTGTACATGACTGTATTAAGTCTGACACCAGGGATCCCCTCCAAACAGAAATCATTCAAACTGCAAATAGGACTGCAGGTCCTATTTGAGTTAAGTACAGCTGAGGTAGCTAATTTCTAAGGAGCTATAGTTACTGAATAATCTGAGTTACTTTTTATCCACATTTATTTTTGTAGGTAGCATACTGTATTAATATATTTAATGAAGTTTTTTTGTTGTTGTTGTTGTAATAATTAGGAAGATTGATCAGAAGTATTTAACCTTGTACGTCATAGTAAATTAGCTAAGTTTCTACGTTTCTTTTTTTCTTAAAAAAAAAAAAAGTTAATTTTCTAAGTGTCATGAAAGGAATTACGCATTTCACTCAGAGAAGCAGCAGTGTATTTTTTGATGGAAATAGTGATTTAGCAGGGCTTAATCGTGAATAAGAAAGAAATTTAACAAAACTTAAATGCAACAATTAAACAAAACTTAAATACAGCATTAACTAGAATTGTGATGGTAAGGTCATTTGATGATTTGACTGACTAGAGGACAAGGTCAAACCAAAAGCATCAGGGAGACCCTTAAGTTGAATCATGAGGTTCAGAGCAGAGCCCCTTTTGCCATCCAAACTCTGAGGAGTCTAGATATGACAAGATCCTATCCTAATCCCAGATTTAACAGTTTATGCCTAAAGGATTGCATAGATAATCGAGCCTTTATATCACTTAGCTAAGGTTACGAAGTCTCAGCATGCCTAACAAATTACTTGCAAAGTTTCAACAAGATATGTATTAGTCACTTGCCAAGTATCTGTTGCAGGTAAGAAATCACTCAATCTCTAGGAATAACCTTGAGAGTCATCCTTGCTCAAGGGGAAGATCATGGCACCCACCCTGCTGAAGTACAGGAGAGCTCCATGGGCTTTGGGCTGACCCCTATTTATGGGAGTGTACACTACCACACTAAGCTGTGGAAATCTTGAAATTTATACAAATTGAGTAACATGATAAAATATATTGTTAACAATGCATCACATAAGGCTAATGAGATCAGTATAAAAGTCACTTTCATTGCATCACATGTCCTCAAGTACTATAGCACTATCAGATTTCACAGACAAGGAAGGTTTGAATTGACTTATTCTTCTTCACTTATTACTAGATCACTGCCCAAGCTGGAAGGAAAGATTTTGGCTGAAGTTCCTTGTAGCAATTTTTCCTTATGAAACCTGTTGTGTTTTTATAAAAATGAAGATTTTTGTGTAGCAAACATCCCTAAAAAGTTCCAAACTGGAATCTCATTGTAATATTCAGCACAAATAGCTATACTTTTGTGACCTTTAAATGATATCTTGACAAAGATGAGACAATCTATCTGTTCAGACTCATGCCTATCTTGCTGATAAATTTTATCTCACCGTCTCCTTGTAGTACCCTCTGTTGTCTGTCATCCTCTCATAAACTTTTTGATAGCACTGTTTACATTCTTATATAACTACTCTTTGACAAATTAGCCTTCTGTTCAATCAAACTTCGTGTCTATAGTTATAGAGAAAAAACTAAACTGTATGTATATTCAAAATTTTAGGAAGCTATACTAAGCTTGGGTCTGGGGAAAGGTGAAAAATATTATGTGTCTTTTCAGCTGTGGAAATGATTAACATTTCTTATCAGTAGAACAGCACACCTTCATTGTGGAAAAGCCACACACCCCAAATCAAACAGCTATTTCTGAACACTATATCATTTACACAAAATAATTAAGATGTCAGAGGAGTTCTGGCAAGACTAGTATTCTCAATGAACATTAATTCAAGCTTGAGACCTAAAGCTTGAGGTCTGATAAAACACAGAAATAATGAATTTAACTATTCATTTGTCTTCTGGGTTTACATTTTAATATATCAAGAGTTGTTCTAAGACGAGGTAAGCATAAGTTTTTAACTTAGAATTCTAAAACAGTTTTTGTACTCAAAACATTCAGCATTTATTCATACGCAACAAGAGATGTCTTTTCTTGCTAGTAAATTTTACAGTATACCAAGATTGAAAAGATATAAATTTTCTGCAGATTGTGTTCTAGCTGTCTTTGTACATATTTTTTTTTTCCCCTTTTTAAAAGATATTTTTATGTTCAGGTCTAAAATATTGTATCAGAATTCACAGTAAATTTATGTAATGGATTATAAAAATTCCTTCGGTATGAGAGCTAGTCTCCTGGTTTAACACACAGGTGGCTTGAGACATTTAAACTTTCAGTCAGCGTTTGTACAGCTTTTACTTCAATCAAAGATTTTTATTGCTTTAGTAAGAGGGGAATTTTCTATTCTTATAATGGAATAGAAATTCTTATAAAATTCTGAACTATCTTGCTGATATATGTGCATGTCTTTATATAATAATACATTCTCCAGGTCATATAAAATCTGAGAGTATCTGAGGAAGTAATATTTATTTACAGTAATAAATGCAATCCAAGCTATATGAATTATTTCTTTTGTAACTATATGTCATAATCCTAGGTGAAATTTAGCATTACAAATTCATTTTTTGGCAGCTTATTTATATTCTTTTTCACCCCTGTAATGTAAAAGTACCTGTCAACTATTTCTTGAATGGGAGGAGAGAGTTGCATTCTCTCCAATTAGCTGAAGAGAACAGAGAAATAAATATAGTAAATCAAATCAAACTCTACAGTACAATTTTAATCATAAACAATCTCTGAAAACATCAATAATTTGTCTTCAGCTTTCCTTTTTTTGTCATTAATCATGTAACTTATTCTACGTCTCCTTCAGTGTCCCTAATCTGAATAGTACCTCTGCAAAGCACAGGGATGTATAAGGATAATGAACTGCACACAAAGTAAATCTCATCTAGATATCAGAGTGCATTGTATACATGGCAGACCTGGGGAGCATGTTCAAAGATGAGGAAGTTGAACAGCCCTGAACCACTAGCAAACATGTCTGCTACAGATGCCAAGACAAGCATCTGATCCAAAGGTAACAGAAGACTAAATATTAGGACTACAGAGGACCAGAGAATGGATGTTTTACTCAAAGCTATTCAAAACATTATAATTTTACAGATCAATATTGTCTTTATGTACTGAATTTCTCAAAATTGCCAAGTAAACTAGAATGTTTTTATGAAAATTTTATCTCTGAGAACCATGATCTTAAATTAGAAAAAAAGAAAAGAAAAGAAAAAAAAAAGATAAAAAGTGTCTTAGGAAAATATTTTTCAAGGCCTTGTTTTTGGAGTGGAAGTTGTTAGCCTCTAAACAGCTGAAGCTTGGTTTTCTCACCTTTCTTTGGATAGCTTGGGAGAGAGATAGCCTCTCAAAACCACTTTCACTTCTCTCATATTTTAGTAATATATATATATATACACATTTGTTGTTAAAAGGATTAGGATATTAATACCAAATATAGCATATGGTGTTGCCTACAGATTGCATAGCAAAGATGTTAGGTCTCTATTGAATGCACCATTGCAATCCACAATGGATGTATTAATACCATTGAGAGAAGATCAGATGCCTCTCCATACTGAGATTTAGCGAAGAATCTTCCAGCTGATATGTTGCACACATGGAAGATATATATGTATCACATGCAAGTATCAGCAGGAAGGCACAGTGAACAATATAGGTTACAACTCCAGAATACGATTTGGAATTCTTTAATGTTGCCATTTAGGCTCACCCCAAGGGGAAAAAACAAAACAAAATAAATAAACAAATAAACCTGAATTTCCTTAAGGCCAGTCACCTAATAATTACAGAATCATTTCTTTCAGTGCTATTCATTATACCTACTAAAGGGTTTTATGCAATATCAAACAACAAGAGATTTTCCATTTCGTTTAAAGAGAGAAAAACTTTCTGATGAGACATTTAAATCTTGTTTTTTCTTACTGTCATGGTTTAACTTGGGCGGGCAGCCGAACTCCACCACAACTGCTCTCTCACTACCCCTTCTCAAAGGGAAAGGTGGTGAAAAATATAATGCAAAGGGCTCAAGGGTTGAGATAAGGATGGGGAGATTGCGCAACAATTATCGTGACAGGCAAAACAGACTCAGAGTAGGGACATAGTAAGATTTATTGCCCATTACTTACAAGCTAGAGAAGCGAGAAACAAAGGAAAGAAACCAAAAGAACCTTCCTCCCATCCACCCTCTTCCACCTCCTTCCCCCAGGGCGGCGCAGAGGAACGGGGAATGGGGTCTGTGGTCAGTCCCTGACCCTTCGTCTCCACCACTCCTTCATGGTCACTCTCTGCGCCTGCTCCAACGTGGGGTCCCTACCACGGGATGCAGTCATTCCAAACTGATCCAGCGTGGGCTTCCCACAGACAGCAGCTTTTCAAGAACTGCTCCAGATATTGGTCTGTACCAAGAGGTCTGTCCGTCAGGAGCAAACTGCTCCAGCCTGGGTCCCTCATGGGGAGCAGGCAGGTCACCTGCTCCTATGTGGTCTCCTCTTCACGGCATACAGGTCCAGCCCGGAATCTGTTCTGTCAGGGGTCCTCCACAGGTGGCAGCCTCCATCGGTGCAGGGCCACCTGCTCCACCATGGTTTCTTCCACAGGCTGCAGCATGGAACCCTGCTCCACAGTGGTACTCCATGGGCTGCAAGGGGACGGCCTGCTTCACCATGGTCCACAGTCCAGCTCCAGCACCAGGAGCACCATTCCCCCTCCTCTTCACTGACCGTGGTGCCTACAAGGGTGTTTCCCACTCCACCAGCTGCTGCGTGGCAGCATGGTTTTTTGTTGTTTGTTTGTTTTTTCTTTTTTTTCAAAATGCTCCCACAAAGGCAGAAACAACATCATTTATTGGCTCGGCTCTGCTCAGCAGTGGAGCCCTTATCTGACATTGGGCAGCTTGTGGATTCTTCTTATAGAAGCCACCCATATGGCGTCCCGCTACCAAAACCTTGCCACATAAACCCACTACACGTACAAATGTTAGTGTGGCATGTCATTCAAATTCTGATAGACTTGCTTGAGGTTTGTACTGAGTTGTCAAATTTTGAAGAATAATAGTTTTACACAAGAAATAAACATAGTAATTTTTTAAGGATTTTTTAAATCTTCTTTTAGGTTCTTAGGGTCTAAAATTAAGGACTGACTGGAGGATGTTATTTTGAAGAGGTGCTTGATATATGTCTATGAATATATGCAAAATAATACCTGAAAGGATACCAGTATCTTTTTCTATAGAAGGAAATTCTGAGCATAGAATTGAACAAAATATCCATAAAGTTTATTATTTACAGTTGTATACAGGTATACTGAAATATTGCTTTCTGAGGGGTAAGAATTTAAATTATTAAATAACTTTGGAAACAACACAAAAGTTAGAAAACAGAACCTAAGAAGCACATAATTTGTATGCATAAAAGCAAATCTTTTCTTAAATTGTGTCATTAGTTCTTATAAATTTATTCTGAAATTAGGTGTCTCTTTTTCTCTGCACAGTTTTTCCTCTGCTTAATTTTAAATTGGGCAAGAACAATATAAGAATTATTTCCTGTTCTCCAACTGAACAACAGGAAGAAAAATTACATGTATTTGTTTTAAAACAGCCTTTCTTTCCTGGCATGTTTTTGCCACTAGAAAAGCTGAAATGTAACAGTAATGTGGTTCTTTTAAAAAGGTTGTTCAGAAAATATGACTAATACTTTAGGATTTACAAAACAGAAGAAAAAAAAAAAAAAGAAAAAGAAAAAGAAGACTGAAAAGAGAATTTAACCTAGAGTTTCATTAAAAGTGAAGTAAATTTAAGGAATGAAATCATAGAATCATAAAATACCCTAAGTTGGAAGGGACCCAGAAGGATCAAGTCCAATGTCAATTAATTTTACAGTAAATGGAATTTGAATTGAAATGGAAAATACATGATGGAATAACCAAGGTACTATAACCAATAATTTGTGGGAGTTAAATCAAGATGAAAATTATTTGTAAATCCTATAGACTATCCTAGAATAATATCGTGTCATTGTTTTTGCTGGGATATTAATTTCTTCATAGAAGCTCACACAATGCTGTGTTTTGTACTTTTGGTGAATAGTGGTGATAACACACCAATGATTCAGCAGTTGCAGAAGAGTGCTTACATACATTCAAGGACTTGTGCTTCTTATGCTGCCCTGCCAGCTGGCAGGGGACCCAGCCTGACAGGTGACCCAAACTGGCCAAAGGGGGCCATACTGACCTATCATATGATGTCATGCTCAACAACAAAATCTGGGGTAAAGAAAGAGGAAGGGTGTTCAGTGATGGTGTGTGTCTTTCCAAGAAACCATTACATGTACTGAGCCCTTCTTTCCTGGAAGTGAATGAACGATGGGAAGTAGTGAATGAATTCTTGGTTTTGCTTTGGTTGTGCACACAGCTTTTGCTTTACTTAAATGTCTTTATCTCAAGCCATGAGTTCTCACACTTTTATCTTTCCAATTCTCTGCCTCATCCCACCTGGGGAGAATAAGTGAACATCTGTGTGGTGCTGAGGTGCCTATCAGGTTAAACCACAACAGTTGCAACTATAGTAGATAGTTTACTTTATATTTCAGATTTTGAGGCAGGAGACTATTCAATGTTCCAAATGTCATTTAAATGTAAAATCCTTTTTTTTTTTTTTTTTTTTAATCAATGTGTTTTTATAGTGTTTGATAATGCCAGTAACTTTTGGGTTTTATCCTTCAGTCATGTCACACTTTCTTTTGCCATTTTTCACATTTTGCTATTTGCCGTTGATGTTTTGTCAGTTAGGCCTTGGCCATATAGGCCTTGCAAATAGGCCTATATTGACCTACACATGTGCATGTATATGTTTCCTAAGCATTCATGTCCTAAATTCAATTTCAATAAAGGGGCTGGAATATTCTTGCTACAAAAATAAAACTTTCATTCACTATCTCATCTGCCAACAAAGGCTAGAGATTGTAGAAGTTCATATTTTCTTTGTTCAGATGCAGTGGCCTGTGAAAGATTATAGACTCAACCAACGCAGATCTATTCCAAACATTATGTTTTCATTGCAGATGAAAGATTAAAAATCATATAAAAATTAATATATCATGCCAGGATGCAATAAGTCTCCTTATTCATTCTATAGATAACCTCCAATTAGAAAACATCTAATATCATGTTCTCATCCTATATATTCATACTGAAATCAGTAGATCTGAAATCATTGAAGATGATTTAATAATAATGTGTCCAAAGCTATTGTACATAGGACAAATCATTCAATAGCTCAAGCAGAAAAACATATGTATATGTATATATATACATATTTTTAATATATATATACATATATACAATATATATATGCTATAATTTAGAAACCAAGTTCTTCAAATCTAATACCAAATATTATTTCATAATCATTTTTCTTTGCATGTAATGTTAATGAATAATTTTGAAGAAATGAATAAATTCACAGTACTAGATTTCCTTTCTACCTGTTTGACAGTAATGCAAATACATTTCTTACCTTGTGCAATGCCAAACATACTTGAATAACAGCATTTCAGGTGAGTTGACTATTAGTTAATTAATTTTGTTTTTGCTTTGCAATGAGTGCATTTACCAAATACAAAAGTGTATAAGCCACTGGTTATAGTTGCAGATTGCATCCATGTAGTAATCATAGTTGCATGATTAAATGTTAACAATATTTTTTTAGTTATACTTAAGTTCTATTTACTAAGCTCTTCAAAACATAAAATATTCATTGCAGAAAGTAGCTCTCACTTTAACTGAGACTTGTTAAACATTGTGTCAATTAGGCGCATATCTCTCAGTGTGTACTTTGTTTTCAACTGTACAATATAAATTCTTTTGGCTAATGAAAATCTATTTATTTAAACAACAGAGAGGAATAAATGGAATTCAGAAAGTAAATAAAACAGTGTACTGTAGAATCAAACCTATTGTTGGCTAACATCTTTCTTTAGTACTGGACAGTATGTATATTACTGCATCACTTCTTTTCACATCTTTTCAACACTGAATTATTAGCCACCTTCAGGAAATGAGAAGATTCACTTTTTGTTGCTGTTTTTCTCTTACTTTGCCTTTTTGCCTCCTCTGTTGATGTCATTAATGCTGTTTACAAGGGTTTAGTACTTTATAGACTCTATGGGGTGTTCAATAATAACACCCCATAGCAAAAGATCATGTTAATAATAATAATAATTAAAAAAAAAAAAAGACTAGGTTTTGTCACAACATAAATAGATCATGAACCAGTAGGTCTTCCTAGGTCATGTGTAATCTTTCCTAGATCCTTTGTAAACTGGAACAGGATCTAAGTATCTAAAGATGCTGGAAATTAATGTTTTAAAAAGAGGAGAGGACTTTTAAGAAGTGGTGGAGAGAAGTAATTTTCAAATATGAAATTAAATGAATTAGGAAAATAATTTTTAATGAGAAAAATTAATTGCTTTTCCCCCATTTTATACATTATTATGAAACTATTCAGTACAGTTCCCTTTACATTTTAGAATGACGATGAACTGTAGAATTTATTAAGAGAATTCTCATCCAATATTGATTTAAGTAGCATGGATCCATGCTCTTCTATGTAACAGATACTTAGTGAATATCTGTTACAGGAAATTATAATTAATATTATTACAATGAATTGTGTATATCTCAATGAATTGTGTGATATCTCTTATACCAATGTTGTAGTTCTTTAACTAGACATCTTTTGTTCTTTATCTTTTAGTTCTTTAACTAGACATCTGTCTTTAACTAGACATCCTTTCCTTTTAATTTTTTAATAAAGAAAGAAACTTTTAATGGTCACTTACATCACCTGTACCATAGTTTAAAGTTATAATCTTCAAAGAACAGAAAAAAAGAAAAAGTCAAAAAAGTAGGTATTTTTATTCTTGAAGGTGTAAATTAAAGTAATAATATACCTTGCATTTATTTATTTTCATAGAATATCAAAAGTTATTATCAATCCAGAATGTCATGTAGATAAAATATTTTACTTATTCTGTTTGCATGTGTGTGTAAGATTCAGCTCCCTACTCTGCCCTAGCCACTAGATTACAGTCAACCTATGTTTCCATCTCCTCTGTCTAATGCAATGTCTATAAAATAGTTAAGCCTGAATTTTTTTCTAGAGAGTTTGAGATCATATTTTGATGATTAAAAGAATATAAAGAATGAAATTCATACGAACAATTCATTTATGCTGTGATAAATCTTTGACACTTAAAGCAAGACTCATCATTAATTGACAATTCTAGGATGTTTTTTTCCTCATTGCAAATTCTGCTTGTATCAGATAAAGCTACTGCATTATTTAATTATTTATTTATTTTTTTCTCCTTCCCTGCAGTTCCTCAGAAACTCAGATTGCTTTAATGCTTCATGTATTCTACATCTGGTGCTCATAAGCAGTTGTGCCAAACACATCCTTAGGGGTTTTAGTAGATGTGGGAATATGGAAGGAATATGGAAGCATGTTCTTCTGGTTTAACTTGACAGAAGATTATATCTCTTGCTCATTATCAAGAAAAATGTATAGCATTTAAAGGGGCATGCCTTTTAAAAAGACAGGCTGTTGTAAATTATCCTTGAATCTCAGTTTACAATGTGAAGTCATGCTGTGCTCTAGACCAGACTTTAGCATATCTAGGTATTGTTAGTGAGTTTACAGTTTACAGACACATGCAAAAGGGTCTATCAGTTGACCCCCAGACTACATTATTTCTGGGAGCTGTACTAGACATTTGGTCTGGTCCTTCTGGTAACAACTCTTCTAAGTGTCTCACTTCAAGAGACACTTGCACACCCTTGGCTTCCAGGACAGATTGCCTACTTGCCAGCTTGTCTGAATAATAACCACACACTTATTTATGCACCTACATTTGCTCTAGCTGCTAGCACTCTAGACACACAACAGGCATACAGATCCCTTTGACCTATTCCAGTTGCTATAGTCAAACTCCCCTACATGCACATGTGCTCAGAAGAAAGGGTTCCTAAACCAGGAAAAGAGTTTAATGAGAAGAAAGGACAGACTGTCCTGACCAGGCACAGCCATACAAATATACTGACCAAAAAATAACACCTTCCCCCCCTCATCCACCCTCTTCCACCTCCTCCCCCCGAGTGGTGCAGGGAACGGGGGAACGGGGGTTATAGTCAGTCTATAGCGCTTCTTCTCTGCTGCTCCTTCTTGGTCACTCTCATCTCCTGTGCTGTGGGGTCCCTCCCACGGGATGCAGTCCTTGATGAACTGATCTGGTGTGGGCTTCCCACAGGCAGCAGCTCTTCAAGAACTGCTCCAGATATGGGTCTGTACCACGGAGTCCATTCCTCAGGAGAAAACTGCTCCAACCTGGCTCCCCCACAGGCAGCAGCTCCTGCCAGGTCACCTGCTCCTGCGTGGTCTCCTCTCCACGGGCTACAGGTCCAGCCCAGAATCTGCTCTGGCAGGGGTCTTCCACAGGCGGCAGCCTCCGTCGGTGCAGGGCCACCTGCTCCACCGTGGTCTCCTCCATGGGCTGCAGCATGGAACCCTGCTCCACTGTGGTACTCCATGGGCTGCAAGGGGACAGCCTGCTTCACCATGGTCCTCACCACAGGCCACAGGGGACTTCTGCTCTGGTGTCTGGAGCACCTTTCCCCCTCCTTCTTCACTGACCTTGGTGCCTGCAAAGCTGTTTCTCACTCCTCTTACTCTGCACCACCTGCTGTGTGGTGCAGAATTTTTTTCCCTGTCTTAAATATGCTCTCACAGAGGTGCAAAACAACATCACTTATTGGCTCAGCTCTGGTCAGCAGTGGGGCCTTTACCAAACATGGGGCAGCTTCTCACTGAAGCCACCCTTATGCCCCCTACTACCAAAAACTTGCCACATAAATCTACTACAGCTGAGTCCCCTCCCAAATTCTTCTCAGCCTCCTCACTGGCAGGACAGCATAAGAAGCAGAAAAGTTCTTGACTCAGCAATATCACTGCTCAGCAATAACAAAAAACATCAGTACATTATCACCACTATTAATTAAAAATTCTAAATATGCCCTTGTGTGAGCCTCTACTAAGAAAATTAATTCTATCTCAGCCAAAACTAAAATAACAATGTGTTATCACCATTTTTTTGTCTCCTAAATCCAGACAACAGAAACATACCAGTCATTGTGAAGAAAATCTCAACTGAAACCAAGACAATATCTACCCCTTATACTATACCACTTACATCATGCTCAGGTCCCCAACTTTCCAATATGTCCCACATAATCACCACCTTTCCTGTCTTTTGATGTATGAGGGAATCCTTCCTCTAGTCTATGGGACATCCCTCTACAACATCCATTGATTTTCTTTAGTCAATGGCTTTGGGTTCCATCTGTCATACCAGCCCTTCAGGGCAGAGGAATAATAGAATCATAGAAGAGATGGTGTATTGTTGCATACTAAGGCCAGCTTTGGTTCCATCAGCACTGCATTTCTTTGATTTTATCACTGCTGCAAATTGAATGGTTCCATCAACATTTATTTTTCATTAATCTGTATGAATGTTACTGAAATGCCATTGATATGGCATACAGAAACCATAGTCGTGGTGACATACAGTATTATATAACAATATTTTAAAATTCAAAATACTGGCTATTCTCACCCGACATCAAATCCCCTTAACATATACATTGGACTTCCCCATCCTTCTACATTGCCCACCAAGTGCACCCAGGTCCTTGAGCAAAAGGAATCATATGGATAGTTTTGCTTTTGCCCAAAACAGGAATAATCCAGACTGTCTTCACCAGCATGCTGGTTTTGTTATTGTTGTTGTTTTTTATGTGCACAACAGGGACTTGATCCCCTTTAACAGTACTTAAAAGTTTGATTGACAGAACCTCTAGTATTGCTCAGTTAAGTGGCTTTTGCTAAATGTGTATCCCAATGTTTGAGTGTCCCAACACACATCACTTTCAGTGGAGTCTTTAAGAGGCCATTGTATTGTTCAGTTTTCCTGGAGGCTGGTGCATGATACGGGATGTGACATGCTCACTCAATGCCATGCTCTTTGGCCTAGTTACCTATGAGAGTGTTTCAGAAATGAGCACTGTTGTCAGACTCAGCTCTTTCTGGGGTACCATGTCACCATCAGATTTGCTTTTCAAGGCCCAAGAAGATAGCGTTCTGTGTAGTAGAATGGGGCACATGATGTTTCCATCCGTCTAATCTTTGCTTCCACATTTGTAAGCACATGGTATTTGACATGGTGGGTTTATGGGACTGTGATCAATCACCAGGACTCCCCATTTTTGTATTTCAGCCATCATCCTCCATACCAGAAAGGCTTTAAACCCTTGGCTTGCTTGATTGTAACACGTTTCACATTCATGGATAACCTGTGCAATAGTGTCCATAATCAAGTCCTCCTCTCAATCACAAACCTATTTGCATGTCTGTATATTGCACCTCTTCCTTAGAGGCCTGAGGCGTCATTTTCTGATCTATAAATAACTCACCCTTATGTTGCAAGTCCAGACCCACCTGGGCCACTTCAATCTTAGTAGCCTGATCCACCTGCTGGTTGTTTTGATAACTTTACATGAAAAGCTGTGTGGCATAGTTTCACAACCAGGTTCTCTACCAAGGAAGCAATACCATGCCACAGCGCAGCAGCCAAGGCAGGTTTGCATCTGTGATGCCAGCTTTTCTGTTCCCACTCAATGTGCTCAATGGATTAAAGAACCTGAAAGAATTTCAGAAGTTGAGCTGAAATGAAAGAGTAGGGCTGAATGAAGTTAAAAGATTAGACTGACTGTAGATACCCGTACATGACTATAGTCTAACAAGCAGAACATGCAGGAAAAGGAAAGAAAAAAAAATATTGCAATTAATTAATCCAATTTAGTATCTGAAAAAGAAAGTTTGCTCTTGGTTTGTTTGTTTATAGTAGAGAAGTTCCTTCTCCCCAGACAATGATGAAATTTATGCCATTAAGAAATGAAATGAAGTCACTCTGTTGCAGTGACTTTTGAACACTATGAGAGGATGTTGAAGCCATAGGCATGCTGAACATCCCTGCATTTCTCCAGCCCTCAATTACTGTTCACTCATTTTAACATCTTTTATCACTGGGAAGAAGTTTATGTTCTTAGATGTATTGCTTTGTTAGACTGAAGTGTTCACATTGGGATCATTATTACATTTAAATTGCTCCACCATTACAACTCTTCAGGATCTCCAAAGATAATTTTTAACAGAAACACCTTAGATTAGAAATAGAGATTATTTGGTTTTATTTTAGCTTTGGTGATTGCTGTGTCTTTATTGCAACCTGGGACTATCTTTTGTATTATTTTTTAATATTCACTTGCTGATATTTCTTCTGAATCTCCTGACAAGGTCTAGTTTGTTGTAGATCTCTTCATGGTATAAACCTCGATACTGGGGATGAGATTGTGATTCTCAGAATGCCTTGATATAAAACTAACAGTCATCTTTAAAAATCACATTCCCTTATTTATACTGTTTACATATCCCATATATCTTGCGTAAATTAGACATGAAATTACATGATGATTATTATTATTATTCAGAAACCAGTGCAATGACAAGAGTTTTGTAATCCTCAAGAAAAAATGATGTATCAAATTGAAATGTATTAACTGAACTCATTAAATGTTTTCCATTCACTCAACTTTGCTATTTTCATAAGTGCTGTACTGAAAAACACTGAACATGCATATATACATAAAAGATAATCAGTTTAATTAATTCACTTTCCTCTTCTCTCTCTCTCTCTCTCTCTTTTTTTTTTTTTTTCCTTTGAATTGTAGATCAAAGGAAAATTGCAGAATATCAGGTGCAGCCTCTCCTGAAAAGTATCTTACCAAGTCATCCTGAAACGGCGTCTCTCAGAAAAAGGTCAAGGACAGAAGGAAGCAGTGAGTATGCAGTATGGAAGCAATCAACCCTTACATTCATTTAAAAGCAGGACACCTTTAAAGAACCATTAAGAGTTTGTCACAAAGTCAGCGGATCTGATTCTCTTTTCACTGGCACAAATATTAATTGGGAGTAACTCCAAGTTCATGAATGAAGTTTTATTGCCAAAAATGTCAATGTATGATGAGCCTAGAGGACAAAATTGTCAACTGGTTTCTGTTTGCATAGATCCATTATCACAAGCCAAGACAGACAAGCATATGTACATGCTCAAGTTAGCATGTACATGTATGTACTGGTCTACTTAATCTATCTTCTTTTTGTTTATCAATGTCCTAATATCATGAAGTTTCTGAAAGCAGGAACTTAACATCTGATTATTTTTAAAGACTTAAATTTGTCTGAAAATAAGTTTATTTATGAAATGAGTTTTAGATTAAAAATATGTAGGTTTTTTTTCATGATTTTGATGTGTTCTAATTCTGCTTTATGTAGTGTACTTACAAAAATTTACCCAATTTATTTCGTTTCCCTCTGCCCTATTTGTGTGACTGTTGTTTTACATAGAATCATAGAATATCCCGAGTTGGAAGGGACCCATAAGGATCATCAAGTCCAACTCCTGGCACCGCACAGGTCTACCCAAATGTTTAGAGCATGTGACTAAGTACATAGTCCAATCGCTTCTTAAATTCAGACAGGCTTGGTGAAGTGACTACTTCACTGGGGAGCCTGTTCCAGTGTGCAACCACCCTCTCGGTGAAGAACCTCTTCCTGATGTCCAGACTAAACTTCCCCTGCCTCAGCTTAACACCATTCCTGTGGATCCTATCACTGGTGTTTACAGAGAATAGGTCACCTGCCTCTCCACTCTCCCTTGCGAAGAAGTTGTAGACTGTGATGAGGTTCCCCCTCAGACTCCTCCAGGCTGAACAGGCCCAGTGCTCTCAGCCGCTCCTCATATGTCTTCCCCTCTAGGCCCTTCGCCATCTTCGTCACCCTCCTCTGGACACTCTCCAACAGTTCAACGTCCTTTTTGTACTGTGGTGCCCAGAACTGCACACGGTACTCGAAGTTAAGCCACACCAGCACAGAGTAGAGTAGGACAATCACCTCCCTCAACTGACTAGCAATGCCGTGCTTGATGCACCCCCAGGATATGGTTGGCCCTCCAGGCCACCAAGGCATGCTGCTGGCTCATATTCTACTTGCTGTCAACCACAACCCCCAGATCTCTTTCTGCAGGGCTGGTCTCCAGCGTCTCATCACCCAGTCTGTATGTAAAGCCAGGGTTGCCCAGTCCCAGGTGCAGGACCCAGCACTTGCTTTTGTTAAACTTCATGTGGTTGGTGATCGCCCAGCTCTCCAGTCTGTCCAGGTCACTCTGCAAGACCTTTCCACCCTCATCCGAGTCCACAACTCCTCCAAGACTGGTGTCGTTGGCAAATTTGCTCAGAACACCTTCTAGTCCTACATCCAAGTAATTTATAAAAACATTGAAGAGGACTGGCCCTAAAATGGAGCCTTGAGGGACCCCACTAGTGACTGTTTGCCAGCCAGATGTGGCCCCATTTACCACAACCTTTTGAGCCCTGCCCGTCAGCCAATTGTTCACCCATCGTATGATGTTTTTGTTAAGTTGCATGCTGGACATTTTGTCCAGTTGGATCCTACGGGAAACTGTGTCAAAAGCCTTGCTGAAGTCCAAGAAGGTCATATTAGGTGGTTTCCCTTGATCAACTAGATGGGTGACCTTATCATAAAAGGAAATCAAATTTGTTAGGCAGGACCTACTCCTCATGAACCCATGTTGGCTGGGACCAATGACCGCATTGTCCCCCAGGTGCACTTCAATAACTTCAAGGATCATCTTCTCCATTATTTTTCCAGGCACTGACATGAGACTGACAAGCCTGTAGTTGCCAGGGTCTTCTTTCTTACCCTTCTTGAAAATTGGCACAACATTTTCCAGCTTCCAGTCTACTGGGACCTCTCCAGATTCACAAGATTGATGAAAAATAATTGAGAGAGGTCCCGTGATGACATTAGCCAGCTCTTTAAGCACCCTGGGATGAATCCCATATGGACCCTTGGACTTATATGCATCTAGGCAGAACAGCAAATCCCGCACACGTTCAGGGTCGGTTGGGAGTTTGTCATTTCCACCGTCATGGTCCTCCAGCTCAGGGCACCCTGGGTCCCGAAGCCCATCATCAGTGTTGAAGACAGAGGCGAAGAAGGCATTAAATGTCTCTACTTTGCCTATGTCATTGTCTGTGAGGAGACCTTCCCCATCAAGTAGCAGACCTATATTTTCTTTGGTCCTCCTTTTTGTGTTCACATACCTAAAAAAACTTTTTTTATTGTCTCCCACAGACATGGCCAGCTTCAACCCTAGTTGGGCTTTGGCCACACAAATTTTCTCCCTACAAACACAAACAGCACCCCTGTATTCCTTCCTCATCACTTGACCCTCCTTCCAGCAGTCGTACACTTTCTTTTTTCATCTAATTTCCATTAGAAGATCCCTGGTCAGCCAGGCCGGCCGTCTGCCGCACCTGCCTGACTTACAATACTTTGGAATGGCCTGATCTTGTGCTTTTAGGAGGCAAGCTTACCTTTGGCATGATCAGATTTGTATAAACAAAGTTGCAAGGGTCAGGGACCCAGAGAGTGAGAAGCAGTACCACCTTAATGATAGACATCTCATTTATCTCTCTAGGGCACATATGTATATGGTAAGGTGTGGTGCTCAAGAATTCAAAACCAGAATCACAGAAATTCCCAGGCGGCTTTTGAAGATCTCCAAGGAGGGTAACTCCACAACCTCTCTGGGCAACCTGAACCAGTGCTCCAACACCTGCACAATTAAGTGTTTCCTGATGTTTAGAGGGCACCTCTTGTGTTCCAGTTTGTGCCCATTGCCTCTTGTCCAGGCACTGGGCACACTGGAAAAAAACCTAGATCCATCTTTTTTGTACCATCCCTTCATGGTTTTATACACATTGATAAGATCCTTCCTGAGCCTACTCTTACCCAGGCTGAACAGGCCCAGTTCTCTCAGCCACTTCTCATAAGAGAAGTGCTCCAATCCCTTAACCATCTTTGTGGTCCTTTGTCGGACTCTCCAGTATGTCTGGCTTCGTGGTGTACTGGGGATCTCAGAACTCGACACAGTACTTCAGATGCACCCTCACCAATGTTAAGAGTCACATCTCTTGTCCTGCTGGAACCCTTAGGTTCTCTGCTCATTACTGGCCTACAGCTAGGCTTTTGCACCACAGACCATTATTGCCTACAGTGTTCTGGGACTAAACTATTCTCAGTACACAGCTCAGTTGCTGCAGACAATACTTTTAATAGACAGAAATGCTAACTACTATTAAAATGATTAAATGATTGTTTTATTTGTTAATTACTAAACAAAAGTCAAAATTTGACAAATTTTTTTTTTTTTTTTTTTTTTTTTTTTTTTTTTTTTTTACTATATATGCAGTATCTGGAGTTCTATGAAACATACCTGCCATCTCTGTAACTTACTGTAGAGGTTTTGTTCTTGTTTCACAGTGAAAGTTCTCATGTAAACCTACACCTGAAAAGCAAAACTATTCACAAAACTTGGGGGTGGGGTGGGGGGCACTGAGACCTGCAGTTGGATGGAAGTGATGAAACACAAACAATGAAAAAAAAGTTTTATAATAAACATACACTCAAACATCATTGGTAAAATGTATCCAATGTATCCACATCTATGTAATACCAGGGAATAGTTTACTTTTTATGTCTACTGTTCATTAAAAGCATCTGGTGTAAAAGGAAAAATATAGTCAAATTTGGTAAATAATTTGATATTTGATAATTTGGTATTGTATCAGAAATAACACTTTTTATCTTTTTAATTATCTTATTTTGCTTATTGTTTAATAAACCAAATATGTTGTTGACCTATAGTCATCTTTTTTTCCAGAAGAAGTTGTCATTTGAAGAAAAAGGAGGAGCTTCTTACTAACTAACTTTGGAAGTCAAAGAACTGCAGCTAGAAAATGAGCATAGACATACTGCTCATTTTGTCTCTCATGAAGAGAAATCATCACCTCCAGGTGATGATTTTTTTATTGAAGGTGATGGAAGAGATTAAACTTCTAATTTATACATCTCACATCCAAGACAAGCATGATGAATTCCTTTCTCAGTATTGTCAGCTGCCTTGGAATCTCTACATGTTTTGGCATGATGCAAACACCATGCTAGAGCATATTTCATTATGTTCCATGCAAAAGCAATTATGTCTAGGCCAGTGTGCTAGATACACTGATGTGAGACATGAAACAGTATTAAAAATAATGGTGTATTTTGTTTTGTAGTTCTGTAACACATTAATCTTGTATATGCTCAGTTGCTAAAGAACTGACTGAATATAAATGTAAAATAATTGCTCCTTTCAAACATAAAACTGCAGTGAGTATAATCTTTATACGATCATCTTAATTCTAAGCCTAAGCACTTTGAAGTACCAGATATATTTATTTATTTTTAAATAAAGCATAGTATTAGGATTCCAACGACTTTTTATTATTGTAAATAATTTAATAAATAATTTTATTCTTAATGAAGTACAGATTAAATATCTGTTGTTATATACTGTGTGGTATTCCCAAGTCTGAAGTAGATTATTGAATAGGCAGTGAAAGTATATTTTCTTACATCAAGAAAGAACTTTTAACCAAATTCTGTACTACAAAAGCAGATGCTCTTATGGATTATCTGCTTACTCTCTTGGACCTGATGGAAAGTTTTGCAAGCTATAAATATTCTTTGACCTGTCAAAATAAGTATTAAAGTTAAACATATCTAAATTTATCTGTGGGAGTGATGCTGTGGGAATTATCTTGAACTATCCTTTGTACTAGTGGTCTACTACATTGACCTAGAATGCTACAGACCTCACTGAGACTCTGGGAGATGCAGCGTTTCAGCTGCATTGAGCTCATTACAGAACTGTAGGGTAGAAACCCCTGTTGCTTTCCAGAAATGCACATTACCCTCAAAGGGACATGAACTTTTTTTTTTTTTCAAGGTACAGGTTATACAAGGAAAAATAAGCAAGAAAGTGGAGACTCTAATACTTAACCTAAAGATATGCTTGATCAACAAAAATGTTTCAAAACAATTCTTGTATTTTAAGCAAGCTCTACTGAAACTTGTTTCATACCATTTGTTTTCTAATAGTTTTTGGTATGGCTTATCAGCATTATTTTTTAATAGAGAAAAATGACATATGCTCAATACTCCCAAGCTTTTTGTCTTTTTATTTAATTTTTGAAGTAAGCATTGTCATAGATCAGATTCTAATTTTCTTTTTTGCTCCCAATGCTTTAAAAAATATTAATTCCAAGAACCTTGCTTCCACATGAAAGGCATTTTTAATATTAATGCAATTCAATGAAAATTTACTTTAAAGGTTAAATGTTACTGCTTACTGAGTTCCTGGTAGGATTCAAGTAGTGGAACAAAATCCCACAGAATAAATTTAAAGAAAGATAAACTCTTATTTGATGTGAACAGCATTTTTCAATGTAATGCCATTAGAACTAAGGAAGCATAAACAAAACTCTTAAGGTTGGAGACATACACTAAGATAAATTAGACAAATATTGTTATTGTTCACTTGGCTTGCCATGGTAGGAACTTAATTACTATTTGATAGGAACAATAGATTATATATATATTATATATTAAATAACAATTTAGGTACTGTAGTATAGATATGTGTTCATACAAATATATGGTACAGGTACATCCTCTTAGTTGCAAATAGGTATTAAAGGTTTATTGTGCCAAGCTAATTATCCTTCTTTTGTTTTCTTAATTAACTTGAATTTGGGCACATATTACTGTAGTAGTAATATTTAGGTGAGACCATGCTACTTAAATTGTGCTAATTAATGCTACTTTGTCCATTGAATGCTAACAATCAGATATTAGACATAACATTTTAAAACTTGCTTGAAGGTAATAATACATACAAACAATAATAGCCATCCCAGGTCAGAACAAAGATCTGCCATGGCAGTTCTTACCCTTCTGGTGTGGTTTTTGGTCCTTCCAAAACATCTTCTCAGTAAAGACCTCATGCATTGGAGTAAAGACCATAGCTTTCCTCTCTGCTAAGTTTTAGGAGCAAGAGCTTTATGGCTATATGGTACCAAAGAAAGAAAAGAACAAACACAAGTCTTGGAACAGGGAAAGAAATTGCTACAGCTTCCTAAACAAATGCAGACAGAATAAAAATGGATTTGTTTATTTCTGCACTGTGGCAGCATTTTGCAATCACTTCTGACAGGTGTACAGTCTCCATCAAAAAGAGCTTCCAGTTCTTTAAATCACTGTCTTTGAATTAGGTGTTTATTTTTTTGGTCTTTGCCATACTTTAGGTGGACATTTCTGACCTAGGAAGTCCTTTTTCAGTTACATAACATATGTCTCACTTTTTTAAGAGATTATACGGATAAATCATATAAAATCGTAAAAGTAACAGATATATATGAAGTTATGAATTATATAGTGCTTCCTGTCTCAGTAATGAGTGATACAAAGGAACCAACTCTTAAGAAATGACAGGAAATTACTGTTGTCAGACTAAATGCTTTTTAACTATGTCCTTATATATTTATATATATGTTGAATAGTTATGCTGTCATAACACCTGGGCTGATTGGAAATACATAAATTCTTCCCGGTTTTGATTGATATACTTCTATTCTCATACAAATTATTTGTCAAGAATGTTAGAACATTTTTTTGATTTTAGGACACACAGAAAACATGTCCAACTTCAAGTTAATATGAGAACATTTTCCCTGAAACATTTGCAAAAACTATTGCGAATTATGCACAGCTCTAACTGTGGGAAGTAAAGGTTCAACACAACCATTTTCAATTTAAGTGCAATGTTCTTTAACTTAATACAGTACAATGTGAAACAAAGTACTCGGTCCAATCACGAAGAATAACAGGTATGTTAACTGATATAAAATTCAGGCTAAGAGAAAAACAAGTTATGTTGGTCAAGCAATTGATTAACAGACTTCTGCAAAACTCACACAATATGATTTGGGGATGGGGAAATGTTTTATATTTTAGATAAATGTTCACCAAGGTTAATCATTCCTGTAACTGTTTTGTCTTTGTTCGCTTTTAGAGCAGGCAATCACTCAGAAAGCCATGTTTGCATTTTCACCCAGAATGTTTTGGTTTGGAAGGGACCTTAAAGATCATACAGTACCAATTCCCCTGCCATGGGCAGAGACACCTTCCAGTAGACCAGCTTGCTCAAAGACCCATCCAGCCTGGCCTAAAACACTTCCAGGGATTGGGCATCCACAGCTTCTCTGGGCAATCTGTGCCAGTGCCTCACCATCCTCTGAATAAAGAATTTCTTCCTAACATCTAATCTAAACCTACCCTCATTTATTTTAAAGCCATTACTTCTTGTCTCAACAACCAGCTGGAACTCAGCACTAACAACAAAATGAGGAGAATCTCCATTGTTTATTGGATTTGAGGGGAAATGTAGTGAAAGATGTTGAGGATGAAGCCGAGGTACTTAGTGCCTTTTTTTTTTTCCCCTCTATCTTTATTAGTAAGGCCAATTGTTCTCAGAATATTCAGCCCCCGAGCTAGAAGTTAGTGGTAGGGAACAAGATGAAGCCCCTATAACCCAATGGGAAACTGTCCCATTACATCATTTGCCCATTCACAAGTCTATGGGTCTAGATGTGATTCATCCAAAGGCACAGAAGGATCTGACAGAACTGCTCTCCAAGACACTTTCAATCATTTACCAGCAGTTCTGGCTAATAGTGGGGGTCCCACACGAACAGAGGTTACTGAATGTGACTCCAGTCTAGAAGAAGGGCAGGAAGGAGGATCTGGAGAATTACAGGTCTGTCAGTCTGAGCTCAGTACCAGGGACGGTTATGGAGCAGATCATCTTGAATGTCATCACACAGCACGTATGGGACAATCAACTGATCAAATGCAGCCAGCATGGGTTTATGAAAGGCAAATACTGCCTGATTAACCTGATCTCCTTCTAATGGCAAGATGACCCACACAGTAGATGAGGAAAAGGCCATGGATGTTTACCTCAAGTTTAGTAAAGTGTTTGACAACATTTCCCACAGTATTCTCCCGGAGAAACTGGCTACTCACATCCTGAACTGGCATCTTCACCCAGTTCACTGGGTGAAGAACTGGCTGGATGGGCAGGCTCAAATAGTCACAGTGAACGTAGTTTAATCCACTTGGTGACTGGTCACCTACCAGTGTCATTCCACAGGGCTCAGTCTTGGGGATAGCTTTGTTTAAATTTTTTATCAATGATCTGGATGAGAGGATACAGTGCACCCTCAGTATCCTTGCAGACAATACCAAGTTAGGCAGGACTGTTGTACTCCTTGAGGGTACAAAGAGGTTACAAAGGGATCTAGATAGGCTGGATCAATGGGCTGAGTCCAATCACACGACATTCAACAAAGGTAAGTATCAGGTCCTGAACTGGAGTTGTAAACACCCAGCAATACAGGTTTGTAAAAGAGTGGCTGGAAACCTGCCCAGCAGAAAATGATGTGGGGGTGTCGATCAACAGCTGTCAGAATATGAACCAACAATTTCTTGTTGGTTTCTTCTCTTCTCCAAAGAGTCTTTGCAATCTAAATTTCATTTCTGTCACAGTGGTGAAGTCCCCATCACAGAAAGTCATGTCAGAGGATACATCTAGAACATGCCTTTACAGAGAGCTGTCCCTATAATGTCTTTGTGATGGTCTTTCAAAATCAACAACATATAAAGCTGTAAATTTAACAAAACAATAAATATTCAGCGTTGTTATCCATAAATCTTATATTGATGTTATTTACAGTCTTGATGTGAATTGAATATATGACACAATAGGCAGGAAATCCAAACCCACAAACTACATATTAAACTGATTTCTACCTTATATATATATCTAGTTTATTGTAAAACACCAGTCATGACATGGAAAACTTTGTAAGACAGAAGATGGCAAATGTAAAAAGGAATTTCCAGTGTATAAAATAGTTTATCAATGGCTCTTAGATTACAGGATGAAGCTGTCTTTCACTAGTTTCCAGACTGACGACTGTGTCCCACTAGTCAAAAGAGCCCTCTGGAGCCTTCTTTGCTGTTTCATCTCATGGAGCAAAGACATATCTTTCAATATTGAGACTGGAATTCAATTTGACTGTGATTCTTACAGAATATGACCTCATTTTAAATGAGCAGATCCTAACTGACAAATGTAGGATTGATGAAGATGAAAACACAAAGGTGGTGAACAGCATTATGAAAAATAAGTATAACTGGAGCATATGTTTTAAAGTTTTTGTGCACCATCTGTCTCTTCTCATTTGAATTTACCCTTTGTCACCCATGTGAGCCAAACAGAACAGGATCAGACATTGGTCTCCAGAGTCCTTCTTGACAGAGAAAATAGTTAGCAAAGGGAGCTGTATGTCTTTGAGCCCCTCTAACTCATGTCAGCTTACACAGACTGCCTGTACATTTCATTACTGCTTTAATCCTCAGTGTATTTTTGGAAATGATGCCTTAACTCTGGGTTGCAGTTTAGTCATTTAGGGCTTTTCTTAGTAAAACCTACCTGGAAATGTGTCAGACATCAGATTTTCTCCTTTTCACAAAGATGGAAATGCTCTTGGATCCTCTTGTGGAAACAGTCTACCTAGCTTCTAGAAAATAAGTTATTCACCCTCCAGCAATCTCTACAGCATTGACAACATATTAATGTCACACTTGGACAACTATAAACAATTAGAGATATTTATATATGTATTTATTTACATCTTATTATGCTTTGCCATTGAAAGACAAAGAAGTTCTAGTTTTCTATTCCTGAAAGGAAGCATTTTTTCCTCCTAGATCCAAGGATGTTGCACATGAAGTGGATAACATCCCATTCATATAGACATGTAGTCTATCTAAGCCTACATAACCATGCATTCACAAAGGTTTGTGATCTTTCAACATCAGAGATTTCTCATGCTTTAAAAGCTAAATATTTAGGGTATCTGGTATCACAGGAGACATACATGTACACAGCTTGTGGCCCAAATGGTCAGTGAGTCTGCAAAGACCTGAAGATTGTAAGCACTAATCACTGAGGATACCCATTGCATGGTGCTAAAGAAAACCCACAGAACAAATCCAGAAAATCTATACCAACGAACACTCTCAACAATTTGTTGATATATTTATGTCTAAATTTTAAGTACAATGATGACCAGTAAAGTATCACAAAATCATGAAATATCCTCAGTTGGTAGGGACTTACAAGGATCTTCAAGTCCACTTCTGGGTCCACTCAAGACCTCCCCAAAATCAGACGATATGTCTGAGAGTTTTGTCCAAATGCTTCTTGAATTCCAGCAGACTCAGTCCTCTGACCACTTCCTGTTCCAGTGCCCAACCACCCTTTCAGTGAAGAGCCTTTTTAGGATTTCCAACCTGAACCTCTCCTGTCATGGTTCCATGCCATTCAGTCGGGTCCTCTCACTGCCCCCAGAGAGCAGAGCTCAGCACCTGCCCCTCTGCTCCCCTCATGGGAGATGCAGGCCACCATGAGGCCTCCCCCTCAGTCTCCTCTTCTCTAGGCTGAAATATACTGAGGCAAACTTCAAGGGATAAATCTTCAGTCTTAAGTCAACTGAAAAGCATACAAAATAATGTAATAATATGTCCCCCAGAGCTGTCACATATAGGCAAGCAAGTCATTGGATAGTCCCAGTGTTCTCTCTATTTTCAGATTTCAGAAATGTACTGTTTTCTTCTCACAATTACTAAATCGAGTTCTGATCCTGGATAATGCCTATCTGTCTACTAAATGATCATTTTCAGTCTCCTGAATGTACACCACACAACCATCTCAAAGCTGCTTGCTTTTTCATTAGGCAGGTATATTTGCTATTCAGATACTGGGTCAAGGTTTCTTCATACATGGTAGTAGAACCCCAATTAAAAAGAAAAGAAATGCTTACAACTTTTTTCCATATTTTTACACAAAACACTTGTGTGAATCAGCACAGGTAGGCAGTAGGAAAAAGGATGGCCCCACAAATAAAATGTAAAGGGTAGATTTATTTTCATTACCTCACCAAACATGAGATTCCCAATGCAAGACTTGGGCAGAGGCACAGAAGTGGGGACACAGGCACTGCTAAGCTTGGTCCATGATAGAAGATATCCCGCATGCTTTCTTTGGTCTTCTCTGTACCAAGGCCAGGAACTCAAGCACGTCCTCCAAGTCTACCAAACACCTATGCTATTTATGCGTAGATGCACTACTTGCCAGACACACAGAAAACAAACAGCAGTAGGTACAGTTTGTGTGCCTTTTTATATTACGACTCCCCAGACTTTACGCATTCCCAGCTTCAAGGTCACCTGAGTGTATTTACAAACCTCCTTGCCAGTCTTCTGTTCTGAGTTCATCCTCCTTGCCAATCTTCTGCTTTTAACCCATTCCTCCCAACAACACCCTTCCTGAAAATTTTGTTATGAATGTACTAGGCTGATAGGACTGAGTCCTGGAACAGTATAAAGATGTTTTCTTTTCAATTACAAAGCCTTTTCAATTGTGAGGCCTTGGACATGAATCAAAAAAAAAAAAAAAAAAAAGGAATATGATATGATTTTCATCATATAAAGGTAATTTAATTGGAGAATTTTTCCTTTTCTTCATCAGTAGCAATCCCAAAGTGGATATGGCAAGGCAGCAGTTCAAGAAACAGGGACTTTCCTAATGTAGTTGAGCACATGCTTAAAGATAAATTTCCCTCATGTAGAAATAATAATTTGAGAAGTAGCATGCTTTGGCAGTTATCTCAGATGCAATTGCATCAGAGCAGTTATACTGCAGCTTTTGCTTCAGTGCATCTCAGTTTTAGATAAACCAATTTGTCTAGACAAGCCCCAAGAGGTAACCATATGGTAAGCTTGTGAGGCTATATGAAGAGCACAGTGAAAGTCTCAAAAATTCAGGACATTCTTCAAGTGACAGCTGTGTCTTTATTTTTAATAGTCGTTGTTACCTGCATCATGAAATGCTCCAGGCTTCAGGTACTTTTTCTGCTTGTTTTTATGCTGTTCTACAAGTTATTTTTGCATGTAAAACCAAGTATAAAGGAAGCTGAGTGACAAATAGGTATTTAATTTAGATAAAGGTAGTTAAATAAACTTTATTGTTACTAATGTTTGTGTCTTAGAAATTATGATCTCTTTTAGACAAATTTATTTATTTATTTATTTTCCACCCATTACATGGAATATAAGAGTTAGCACCTAAAGAGCAATACAGTTTCTTGGTGAGAAATAATTAATTTAGAGATATTTATTGGCAGTAGTTCTTCAACACCTCACCCTAGGCCTTTAAGAAAGCTGTAAGAACATTATGCTCAACTTTAAATAGCAAAGATATGCTTTCTTATCATAGAATCTTAGAATGGCTTGGGTTGGAAGGGACTTTAAAGATCATGTAGTTCCAATCCCCCTGCCATAGGCAAGGTTGACATCCTCTGGATTAGCCTGGCCAAGGCCAACCTGGCCTTGAACTCCTCCAGAGATGGGGCATCCACAGTTTCTCAGAGCAACCTGTCCCATGTGGAATAATTGCCTAAGATGACTTGAAAATTAAACTGATGTTCGCATTTTAAAGAAAAGGTACAACATTGAAAAAGCTTCCAAGGTGGAGCGTAGCTGCACTACGTAAAAGTTCCCAGGCTTCCAACCTTAGAGGTTAATCACACTGGGGGAACCTGGTGTGCTGATTCTAAGGAACAGTACAGAATGTAGAGTGAAGTGGAGACACCACAGCTAGGCTCTGTGACAAGATAGGAACTTGATAGTTCTTGTGCACACTGAGACAGATAAGCTGCACATTTGCTACCCTGAGCCAAAGGCCTGTCATTTTTTTGACAAAATGTTTTACTCTAGAGAACTCTTCTCATTATAACATCATTATAATACCAAAATACACCTCCATCCCAGAAGCTACCTGCCTCCAAGGTGTGACCACACCTCACTGAACACGTGCTGTAAATTTCTTGAAGCCTATACCTTTAACTGGAAGTGAGAAAACTTTGCACCAATTGTAACCAAGATATGCACAACAGGAGTCACTCAAGCTCCACCTACAAGATAGAAAATAATATAAATTGGCATAAGAGAGAGGGGATGTAAGGGAAGATGACATCACAACTTCTGGGATCAGTTGATGGGCTGAATCTCTCCACCTAGCATTGGGGTACTTCTGAGTAAGATTTGAACACTAAGTGCCTCCCTGGGAAACTTAGAAATCTCTGTAGAGTTTTTGTGCCTTTTAATGTGTTAATATGGACTGTGTAACTCATACTTTTGGCATTTGAGTGTGCTTTTCAGACAGTGAATTTATCACTGGCAATCCAAAGAATCTGTGTACCTGTTGTTTTAATAAATTGCACTGAACCTAGCAGTGATAGCTCTCATTGAACTTGACCAAAAGTATGATAGACAAGCTCATGTTAAACTTATTGAGGCATTTTAAAATATATATTTCAATAAAGAAAACAACAAACTCTTTCTCTTTTCAATATTTACGTATCTAATATTTTTGGTATCTTCAAAATTAATAATAATAATAACAACAAAAGACTATATCGCTTCTTGATTTTATGTTTTTAGTAGTACAGTAACCCTAAATCTCTACCAGTGTGATTGATATTAAAAACCAAGAGAAAAATGAAGTGCTCCACTAATGACTCAATATATGAGCTTTTATTCTTGTGGGTTTGTTTGTTTCTTTTGTTTGTTTCTTTTGTTTGTTTCTTTTGTTTGTTTCTTTTGTTTGTTTCTTTTGTTTGTTTGTTTGTTTTTTCCCTTTTTCTTCAGGTATCGGTGATAAGCCATACTCTTTCCATCAGGTCTCTGTTTTGAGGTCAAAAAGAAAGCTGTTGATCTGTAGTTCAAACTGCCAGTTGAGTCATTGGTCTCCTATGGAGCACAGACTGCATTTGTATCTTAAAATCACCTTCGAGTTGTAGCTAATAGATTATCTTCTGCGAGATTAGAGTACTCGTGATGCTCATAAACTTTCTGCTCTCTTCCTGTAGTATATTTTAGCTTCTGTTTTTTTTTTTTTTTTTTTTTTTTTTTTTTTTTTTTTTTTTTTGTTATTGTTTGGTTTGGATTGTTTGTTTTATCATAGGTCTTTAATTTTTCTCCAGGGTACGTGTTTGTTTGTTTGTATGTTTTTAGTCATGGTTGTTTTTTGCTTGATTGTTTTTTGTTCGTTTGTTTGTTTTTTGTCCACCAAGAATATTGTCAGGGTTTATCCTACCTCTTGTAGGTAGTTTTCTGAATTAAACTCTTATTTCATGGTTACTTGCAATGAGAGAGACCAGATTTCATTATTCAGGAGTGTACTTAGAAGTGTATTCCTCCTTAGGAATCCTTTCTGAAAAAAATCTCTGTTCCTAAAAGCTGTCTGTAAAAGAATGAAGTCAGCTACTGGTCATGCAGAACACAGGTGCAGGAACCAAAAAGAACAGCAAAATTTAGAATTTACAGAGAAATGGAGATTACAGAGAGAAAAGGGATCTTAGCTATGTTAGTTCTTTCAATGGTTTATACATTCGTTAGTGTTATTTATGAAGCAGACCAAAGCAAATCAAAATAGCTGTCACCTGTTGAAAAATGTCTCAGAAATTAAGAAAAGATCTTTAATTAAAGAGTTATTTATTTATTTATTTATTTTTAGTGCTCATATCAGGAAAAAAATGTTTCATTTCAGATAGTTCTGTGGAACAGAAATTTTGGTATGAAATAGCCATCTTTAAAAGATACTAATAATCTCTTATGTATTTCATGAACTGTTGCTTAGAGAATTTTATGAATGTTTTAACATATATTATGCATAGCCAAGAGTACTTCATGCATTTAGGCCAAAAAAAAATTATTTTTCCTATGAAGAATGATAATTTCCCCTATGGAGAAAGGCTAGGATATCTGGGGATGTTCAGCCTCAAGGCTCCAGGGAGACCTTGTCACAGCTTTCCGATACAGCTTTCCGATACTTAAAGGTGCTTATAAAAAAAAAAAAAAAAGAGAGAGAGCAAATTTGCAAATTTTTGCTCAGGCAGATAATGAAAGGACAAGGGGAGATGGTATTAAACTAAAAGAAGGGCGTTTTAGATTAGATGTTAAAAAGAAATTCTTAGAGGTGAGGCACAGGAACAGCTTTCCCAGAGAAATTGTAGATGCCCCATCCCTGGAATTGCTCAAAACTAGGTTGGACAAGCTCCTGGGGAACCTGGTCTAGTGGGTATCATCTCTGCCCATGGCAAGGTGTGGGCTGGGAACTAGATCTTTATTCTTCTAATCCAAGCCATTCTATGATTCTATAGATTACAGGTGTCTCTTGTTTTGCTGCTGTGAAGTATCAGTGGCACCAAATTAACGGGTTTTGCACATTATCTTAAAATCACATCACTTTTTTTAATTTTATTTTATTTTATTATTATTATTACTATTATTAAACCACTACCACTTCCTGAAAATTTCTGGTCTGATTTGATATACAACTTCATAAAACTATTTTTAACAGCTAGTAGCAAAATTAATCTAAAAGATAATGTATCCAAATATTTTCAGAAATGAGCATTAAAAAATTAAATAAATAAAAATCAGAAATAATGACTTTTTATAGAATGTGGGATATTATATTTATCTTACTTAGCTATTGACATTCAGATCATGTGTATAAAAGTGTTTATAAAAGAATAAATTTTATAAAATTCTCATATAAAATTCAATGCAAATATAACTTTAATATGATTTTTAAAATTCTATTCTGCTTGCATATTTATTACATTTGTTAGCTATGTAATAAATGAGCTAAGATTCCTCTGCTTTCTAATACAGTATCTAAAATATAGCTTCATGTGTATTTTCAGTATGTACTCATTTATGCCTGATGTGGGTACACTCAGTAAGTGTACCCGCACATAAGTGCAGAATTATGAAACAAACTGCTGGTAAGTGTAAATAAAGAAAAGGAAAATAAAGTCATCACTAAAAAAGATTTTAATTTATTGGCATGGTCTCTGCATGTTTGTCATCCTTTTAATACTTCACAAATTATTTGGTTTATAATAAATGGAATCAGAATGACCATCAACATTTTACTAGTGATTTAAAAAATATTTCTGTATTAAACTTATTAAACTGCTGTGCCCAACTTAAGTTAGTGGGCACAGCAGTGTAATAAATCTAACTCCCTATACGTATAAAACAGATAAATCTTTTTGTGCCACCTTTTTTTCCTACAACTTATCTTTGGTCTGTATGAGTTATTACACTAGAAATCTTTGGGAAAACATCTTAAAAACAAACAAACAAACAAAAAACATATCTGTTTGGGGCAGATATGTGTGTATTTTTTTTTTTTGGGGGGGGGGAGGAAGGAGAGGGAGGTTGTTTTTTTCAAGTTCTACATTGTTTTCATTTTAGAAGTGAATAATGAAAAGGAGATTACAGCTGGTCACTCTTTTAGACAGAACCTCTCTGCAAGTAGATTCTTGGACATAGATAATTCAGTGAAGTTACTGAAAAGCAAGTAAAGCAGTTCAGCTAATGTATAGATCTCCAAAATAATTTTCTATGAAAAGCACTCTGATGACAGAATTATGGTTTTGTTGATCTTGCAGATTTTTTCTTGTGTTTTTGATTCACTTCTAGTGAGAATGTAGTTATTTTTTAATTAAAATTAGTATTTAAAAAGAGGTGAATATATAAATGCACCAATATTAAGAAGGAATTTAATTAATATTTACATACAAATTTCGGCAGAAGATTTCATTTTCCAATATTTATGGCAGCAGCATCAATTGTAATTTACATCAATTTCACATCCCTTTATTCTATAATTATACTGAAGCCTAAATTTAACTCAAATATTAAGAACAAAAAATGAAGCGGATTTTTCTAAAAAGTATTTTCACATGTGCCCCAAATACAGTTTATGTATTTTTTGTTCTATAAATGTATTTCCTTTGCATTTCTATGATTAATTCCCCCAAGTTCATATTTCTCCTAACATTTTCCAATAAATAATCTTTCTAGGTAAATATATAACTAAACAATGTGATTTATATTACCCATACAACCATATGAATTATTAAGGTTTGCCTTATATATGTATACAGTGCTGGATATACTGATTGCAGCAGGAACTGAAACATAATTTAATAAAATATTACTCCTAATTTACGTTTACTTGTACATACATTGAGGTTCCCTTTAGCTGTAAGTCACCCTCACTTTTAAGTAAACAAAAAACAAACAGTAATATAAACCACTGTTGGATGGATATTATAGACATTTAATCATGTCAATAATGTCAAGGATCCTTATTCCATGCATATGTGCAGTATATCTTTACTAAATATTATAAAACTTATATTTACTAGAATAATAGTATGTAGTTTTCTTCAACTGGCTGAAGACTGACAGTTCCACATTATTTATTCTTAGAGAAGTATCATAACTTTAGTGCAGATAAAACAACTGATAAAATCTGAAGAGAAGAAAATGGTCTTCGGCTTCCTCTAGTCCTATGTAAAATTTCTTCAGTTCCAATAATTTCTGAAATGCCTATTGCTTTAACACTTTTTTTTTTTTTTTTGTGAGAAAATTCAATTCACTTGAGAAAATTCATTTTTTATAATTATGATGTATTTTCTGAAAAAAAAAAGTCATATTATTTCATCTGAATTTACGGGTGACATAAGAACTTTTCCATTTGTAAGATTTTTCAAATTTAATTTTCAAAAATCTCTGGTCTGATACCATCAGATATGTCACTAGAGTAATCCCTGAACATCTCCCCATCTGCTCTCCAGTTCATGTATGCTGTGTTCCAAAATTGACTAAAGCATTATCAGATCAGCTATCATTCTCTATGCCTTACTTCCTTAGATATGCTGCAGTAATTCCAGTAATTTAAGAATAAAAATACTTAAGAATAGAAAGTGTACACCAGCAAATTAACGTTGCCAGGTACCATTCATATTCAGTGAGATATAAGCACCCACATTGTCAATTTTTACTATGGCCTCTGGCATGCTTTTGTCTCAGACTTAATTTGGGAGATCATCTAAAATCATGTAGCTATGAATGATAAAAGAGCTCAACTGTGGGTTGAATGACTGTTGAATGACTATGGGTCATTTCCAAACAGTTGGTCTCAGGGATTGCTTAATCTAGTGTAGACTAGAGATCTGATATTATTTTATTATTATTTATTATATTGATTATTCTATTTATTATATTATTGTATTATTATTTTGCTTTATATGATTATATTAACTATATTGATTATTATATATGCCTTATGAGATCTGATCATTTCTATCACATATGTACTCCACATCATACAGTCTGTTTCATGAGGTTTTACAGAAAGTAATAAAAAGATGAGAATATTGTGAAAGTTCTCTTAATCATGCATACGAGTCCTATATATTCTCTTGTAAAACCATTTGACATTTGACATAGACGTCATGCTGGGACATTTGAAATTAGCTGAGAGAAATATAATATGCTGATATACATACACTCCATTCCTATTACTTCCTAAGTTTTGTTAGAATTTGTCCTTACATCATTTCCTTTCTGTGAATCCTGACACATTCTTTGGTACGGCTCTAATGTATATTGTCTATAGAATTTGTGTGTGCGTTTCTCTTCAATTTCTAGGGCATTTGGAATCTGATAAACAAAATTGTCTAAGAAGGAAGACTCCTGATATATTTGTTTTCATTCACCACCATTATCAGGTACAAAGTGTTCATAAACATTTTAATCTCAATAAAATAATATCATTTCACAATGAGTTGTGAAACTATTAAACACATACTAATATTCATTTGTCTATCTATCTTCTTTTCCCCTGCTGTCTTCTGATTTGTTCCTAGTCCAAATGAAAATGCAATCATTTTCTCTTTCTTCCTCAGAAATTAATTACTTCTATCTAAAATATTTATATGTTGTGTGATTTAGAGTGAGAGGAAGAAAGACTCTTATAAACTGAGAAAGTTCACTGGAAATAGGTCTATGAGGATAACAACAGGGAAAGGTGTGATTCTTTTACCTAGATAATGGTAAAGATGCAGATAATAATGGCAAGGAAATGTAATTTTGCTGAATGTGATTTTTTATTTTCAAATAAAAAAAAATCTTGAAACTTGGTTTCTATCTTTATGAAAAAAAGGATAATTTCATCATTAGTGAATGTTTTTTTTTTTTTAAAAAAAACAAAAACAAAGACAAAAACTTGTCCTTGTGAAAACATGAACTTTCAAAACTAAAACTGGTAAAAAAATGTCTGCTGTATTTCTTGAAATTAATCTTTGTAAATTATAGAAGGTTACATTATCAAAGTTAAACACATATTTCTTCAACTGATGCCTAGTTATCAGAGTTCTGAATGAGTTGTTGAAAATAATAAAAATGATCAAAGTTTAAGGTAGTTGTTTTATCTGATAAATTATAAAGTTGATTTAATTCAAGGAACAATCTCTCTTGAAGTTTCATTTTACCATTTAACTGCAGGACAGAAACATTTTTAGAAATCTTAAATGTTTTCCTAGGTTAAAGCAATGTTTTTTTTTTTTTTTTTCTGTTTTGTCGTTGTTGTTGTTTTCAGGTTAAATAAACCATTAAAAAAAAAAAAAGTTAAAGATGCGGACAATGCAAGAAGATTTCAAAACTTTATAATGCCATATACATTTGCAAAACAATATGCTGTAAAACAAAACAACACAGACAGCTTTCAGAAAGCTGTCTTGGTTTCAGCTAGGATAGAGGCAATTTTATTCCTATAGCTGGTAGAGTGCTGTGTCTGGATTTAGGAAGAGAACCATGCTGATACCATGAGTTGATACCATGCTGATGTTTTAATTGTTGCAGAACAGTGCTTACACTAAGCCAAAGACTTTTTGGCTTCTCACACTGCCCTGCCAGTGGACAGGCTGGGGGTGCAGCAGGAGCTGGGAGGAGACAGATCCCAGCCAGCTGACCCGAACTGGCCATACCATATGATGCCATGCTGAGCAATTAATATAGCCAGCGTGGGGGGATTGGCTGCTTCGGGATAGGCTGGGCATCAGTCAGTGGGTGATGAGCAATTGCATTGTGCATCATTTGTTTTGTACACATTATTATTAATGTATTATTACTATTATCAATATTATTATTTTCTTTTATTTTCTGTCCTAATAAACTGTCTTTATCTCAACTCACAGGCTTTCATATTTTTCCTGATTTCCTCTCCCATCCCAGAGAGGGGGGGGGGAAGTGGGAGCAAATGGGTGCTTAGCTGCCAGCCAGGTTAAACCACAACAAATGCCAAATCAGTTTATGGGTAATATATGAAAAGAAAAAGTAACATATGCTGTTACAGTGTGACTTACATGATGTGTGTAGTTCATCCAGCCATTCTCTAGACACTGATAGGAACTGATGATATATATATGTATTAAAAAAAAAAAAAAAAAAAAAAAAAAAAAAGGTTAATTAACCTGTGGAATTGGAAAATCAAGGTATAAAAAGCAGGTTATAATAGCCTTAGTATAGCCCTACAGATCTGAGTAGGGCTACAGCAACTTAAAGCAATTGTGTATTTGCCTTTAGCACTACAAAAGAAAATACTTAAAAAAAAATAATAAAATGTTTACAAATTAAGAAGAAAATGCCTAAGGTATTGAGAACTGGAACACCAACTGTGCCTTGACTTGGTTTCACAAAGTTATGAATGGATTCTGTATGGAACTCATACTTGCAACCACCATTTAATACCTAATTGGATGTTTACTACAAAATCTAGGCAATAGACCCTTTTGCACACGGAATTTTAAACCTTTTCTCCCCCTTGAAAGGCAATATTATTTTTGAACTGTTCATTTCATAACCAAAATTCATTGACATCCTATAAGTGAAGTTCAAGATGTTGAGTTGAATGAAAAAGATTTTACAATTGCTGATAGCTTTATTATTATTATTATTATTATTATTATTATTGTTATTGTTATTGTTATTATTATTAATTTTTCTACTAGCTCATTGATTAGAAGTAAAATTTCATGCTATATTTGATGATAGTTGGTGGGTTTCATCTATTCAGTTGGAATAGAAAAGTTTTATTCCAACTTAGTAATCTGTTGGTAATATGAATTTTTAGAACTTTCTTGCCATTCATATTAACATTAATGTTAGTGACATGTTTTTCTGAAGCCAGATGAAGTCAAATTCAATCTTCACTGGTACACCATGCCACTTTCTGAAGTACTTAATTACACTGATATATATATATTTAGAAGAGCATTTATATATATATAAATTAGAAGATTTTTTTTATTTTTTTTTTTACAATACTGATTTAATCAAGGAAAACAAATATATTATATAAAATAATGGAAATACAAATAAATATGAACATAAATCTAGTCACCATAAAACAATTTTATACAGAATTGAATCTATTCCCCACCAGAACTCCATGAGTGCTTAACAAGCTTCCTTCAGTCCTTGTTTTCACAATGCATTATAATACTTCGTGCTAAACTTAGTTATCCCTGTTGAAGGACCGAGAAACTGGTCTGTTGGAGGATATTACCTTACTGCAGTTTTTCCAAGTACTGTTTCCCTACCTTCTCTCCCCCCACTCCCACCTCCTGATAAAACAAACTGTGGCATCTCAAGACCATCTTGAGAACTGATGTCAATAATAAGAAAAGAGTTGCAGCCAGCTGTCATACCCTATTACATCAGATTCTCACTTTTACTCCCTCTGGGAAATGTTCTGAATCACAATTAATGCATAATCAGTTTATGTTTTTAATTAAATAACAGCCAGTCAGACAGGTATCACAAAGGAAAAATGTTTTTTCCTTGACCTTGAAAAAATAGAAGATGTAAAACAGTGACCAAATTATGTCTGTTACAGAGAAGTAGGCAATTAACCTGGAAACAATATTTTTTCAGTCTCGTTAAATGTGAAATCTATTCTCATCCTTCCTAAAGTTACCATTTTTAAAAACTGAGCAATACTTCTTAAGAACTGCCAGTAACTACATCCAAGATAATACCAGATTTTACTGCTGGTTTAGATAGTTGGAGCAATAACTGAAGACACTGGAGAACTGCATTTGGTGTCCAAAAGAGCCTATAGACGTTCTAATGAATTTATTCCATAGTAGTTGATATAAGAATTGTCCCCTGACATTATTATGAATTATACATGAAAAAAAGACACCACAAACAACAAACCATGCACTGAATGACACCAGTAGAATAATAGTCTGTTAATGCGAAATCTGACTTCCTTAAGAACTTTTGAGTTGAATATGGCATGTTCAAATAATACAATTTTGTGGAAGACATTTCAAATATCGAAAATACTAAGTTTAATGTGAAGACTGAATTGTTACTTTTTTTTTTTTTTTTCTATATCCATGGACTTTGCCAAACTCAAAAACTATAACAGGAAGCAAAAAAGCTTAAGCTATAGGTAACTATTTTAGTATTTTCCTGATATATATATATTTTCAATATATATATATATATAAACCTATAATCAACAACAACAATAAAAAACAACAGTGGGTGTCTATTTTTTTTATTTTATTTTTTCCTCTAAGGGTAAAAAAATAAAAATTGCAGCAACCACTACCATCACCCCGCATCACGAAAATAAAAGCAACAGCCTGTTATATCTGAAAGGGAAATTTGAAGCTTATAGTGAAAAACTGATGATAATGTCTCATTTTCTTTTATTCTATATTTCATCCTAGAGAAAGAAAACAGGTAGCTTAATGTTATGCCACTTTATTTATTTATTTGTTTTTATTACCACTGCTATCCAGGTTATAAAACACGAGTTATTTCACTTTGATCTATTTTCCTGGAATTTGTTGTCTACGCAGAAGATTGGACCTCAGGAATATTTCTGTACTACTGCAGCCATATCCAATTACAGTTTTCCACGTGGTCACAGTCAGCTTCTGGCCTGCCTTCTGTTTTGGTGATGATCACAGCAGATGATCACAAATTAACTTTTTTACATTTAAGTTTTGATAAAGGTCTAAGAACACCTACAAGGTTTATGACATAAAACTGTTTATAAATACTGAATGTCTCAGATAATAGAATTATGTCAAAAAAAAGTTGAACTGAAATTAGCTAAATTGACAGTAAAATACTGCTGGCAACAAACTTTCCTTTGCCTTCAAAAAAAAAAAAAAAGTGCTCCCAAAGTTCATGTCCATTTTCAAAAACAGAATAGACTATAATTTCAAAGGATGGACCTGGAGAAGGTGAGCTGAATTGAAAACAGGAGGAAAATCCACATTTAAGCTGTAATTCTTGGAGTCTTGGAGATATTTGGAGAAATGGTGTACAGGGTCTAACATGTTTTAATGTGTTTCTGTGTTATATTTTTTTGTGTTTCACGACCACTTTTCATGATATGTTGCTCAGAAAATACATATCTTGTTTACTGCCTCTATTTCTGCAAGTTTATCTCCTCATAAGATGGAGTGGAGTGGTAAGAGAAAAATTATCATTTTGTTTCCCAGATATCTCCCACAAAAAACAATAAAAAAAAATCCCTTCTCAAATAATGAAATACTTTTTGTTTCACTTCTCTATTAAACAGAGATATGAGTATGCTTGAAAGTTTTAATGGCCAGGGGACCATGGCACTAGAATGTAGTATTTCTGCATCCTTTCTGACCTTCCTTTAGATGAGATGCCTTCCCTGAAAGTCTAAAGTACTAGAGGGGTGAAAAAAAGATGTGAAAAAGCTTATATTGGGAAAAGAGGTTAAATGTCCCTTGATGCAGCACAAAACTTCAGAAGGCAGTTTAAAAATAACCCCAGAAAGGTATTGAAACTCAGGGTTTGGGGCAATAATATACCTACAAATACTCGGACAAAAGACAAGGACTCCAGAAGACCTTCATGCTTCGATATTACATTTCTAGTTTCTCTGAAAATAGGGATATTACATTTATTAGAATAATGTTTTTATTTATTTATTGTATTTATTTATTTTAATTTTTTTTTAATTAACTGTCTTGATGTTTATGCCTGCCATTGAATTCAAAAGGAATTTTGACTCAGGTAGTGTTTCCTGATGACGTCTGCATATAATTAAGTTTCTCCAGCACTGCCAAGCTGTGGTGAAAGGACAAAGTCAAACAATCAGAGGTGATAAAAGACAAAGAGTACAAAGAACAAGATATAACAATCTCCATCTCACATAAAATCACATCCTGAAGTAATTTAAATATTTTATTGTAGTGAAAAGTGGCTTAGTCTTGGCTTCTCTTATTTGTGAATCCATTTATACCCCCCCCCACCACTATTTTTTTTTTTTTTTGTTCTTTTGTAACTGGAGAGAATAGGAATAATGATCTTTTAAAAGAAACACAATCATACAAAAGCTTTAAATACAAATATGTTAGTCTGTATGCCAAATACCTAAGTTTTAGTAAATAACTTACATGACATACAGATGATTTAAATGATGTGCAGATAAAACACACCATAAACAAACAAACAAACAAACAAACAAAAAAGATCCTGGACGCTCTAGGAGAAAGGGCAGTATAGCAATAAAGTTCACTCTGTCTTTTTAATTCATAACACAGTTATCAAAGAAACAGATAGTCAATGACATTGCTCTGCAAAGTGTCAAGTACTCTGTGTTACTACCAGATAGGCAACTCCTGCAATTAGAGCTATTAACTTCCCATTTGTGGACTTGTGATTTTTATTTACAGCTAACATAGCTGGTGTTTGACTTTGACCTACTCTGTAACACCAAAATCATACTTTTATTCTTTTCACATACTTGTAGATTCTATTAGGAATAAAAAGTATACATATTTGTAATAAAAATGGATAATTATATATAAAACCAGCATTATTTTCTTAGATATTCATAATCACATATAATAAAATGAAAGTGATAACTGAGATTATCTCTGGCTCTTGAATTGTATGGCAACATCTCTCAGTTTAAAGATTGAGTTAGTTTCAGAGCTAGTATGTAAATAAGAAAGCCTAGAAGTCATCATTTCAAATTACCGCAAATTCAAGAATATAGACATTTTGCTTATATTCTTGGTCACTGCAAGAAATAAAAGCCTGCATTTTTTTTTCCAAATATTATTTCTCTTAATTATAACTTTCTATGGAAATCTTTTAAACCAGAATTTTAAGCAACAATATTATTTTCATAATAAATGCAAATACAATATGTCTTGCAGGAGCTGAAGACAAACATTTTCTTACATTTCAAAGAATTTCAGGCAGGAATTCTCTTTTCTTCTCAGGTTTTATATTAATAAGTAGTTAAAACGCTCAACCACTAAAATAAACTTTAAAACGTACAGAGCCCTGTGGGTCACAAGTCCATTACATTCTATGTTTTTTTGTTTTTTTTTTTTTTTTTAATACATGATTGTATTATATTGGACATATTTGTCCCATGATTGTATTAAATCTTCCAGTAATTATATATATATTAAATTATGTATTATATACTTCCAGTATTTAACTACTATATAGGCTTTTATGACTGTCTCTTTAAGGACAGTCATAAATATTCTGTCTTTAAAATATATATATGTGAGTGTAAGAAAATTTACCCTTGAAAATTATTTCCACAGCTGCATAGGCAACATATGCTTTGCTTAAAATTATATCATTACATATACATGTGTGTACATGTATATATACATATACCCAAGAATTACTTCAGTAGTTGATTTTACATTTAATATTCAAAACTAAACATAATATTTGTCTTTTTCTATATTGCATACAACAGCTGGAATGTAAAAGCTTTTATCTCTAAATCTTTCTTTTTTTTTTTCTTTTTTTTTTTTTTTTTTTCCTGTGGTGTATGAACTAAACTCGAATTACTGTTTTTTGTTCCTTCTGAATGCTCATATTTGCTAAATTAAAGAAAAACATTTGATTTTTGTTTCTTTACCTTCTAATTAAATTAATTTTCCAAATTTGCTGAATAAGTAGCACAATTCTGTAAAAGAGAGGGACTGGTCAGCAAAGAGAAGCTGTCTCTGTGCTTTACCCTCACTGCAGCTGCTGTGAGTGGCTCTGATTTCATGGGAACACCTGCAGAACTCATTCCTACCCAGGCTGCAGCTGGAAGAGCCCTCCAGACTGCAGGGTTGTAGCGGCAGAGCAGATGTAGTCAGTTTGTCACATTTCTAAGAAAATGACCAAACAAAACCAAAACGAAAACAAAAAAAAAGTTGACTTTTTTTTTTAGATGATTGTATGTGTTTAATTCAAAAAGAGAGGCACTAAAAGTGCTAAACTGAAAAAGCAAGATAGAAGGTGAAAACATTTCCCGCATAGAAAGTGAAAGATTTTCCTGCAGTTACTCCAAGTGATAAAATATACCATTGCTATAGCTAAAAATAAAACAAACAAACAAACAAATCAAAAACAAAACAAACAACAACAAAAACAAACAAACAAACAAAACACATAATCTCTACTGTTACCTTTTACCAGATAGAAACTGGTTTACTAGATTTCAGTTACATTTAGAAAATTTAGATTTAGAGATGTTAGGTCATGAGTGATTAAATTTAGCTTAAGAATGGACTGGAAATATTCTAGAGGAATTCCAGGAAGCAGAGAGGTGACCAAAAGCATTGTTATGTGTGTTTCAGAGAGTGACAGCGTGACAATTTAACTCTTCCTGCTGGGAGGCAGAGATGAACGATTATACAAACAGATCTTCCTGCAAACTGGTAGGTATTTTAGTCTTCTAAATACTATGTAGCTCTAGTAACAAGTAATGCTCAGCAGCCCATCTTATAAAACATCAGTTTTTCTTGATTTTAGAATATGGTTTTGAAAAGGCATGTACTGTGCTGGGACTAAACACTTGATCAGAATGACTGACTGGCCTTTCATGAGGCCAAATGTGTGAAAATGCCTTGCCTCAGAGAAGCTTCTTTTGGAACATCCTCAGCTTTTTACTACCCCAGGGACCTCTTTCAAATGTAGCTCTACAGAATATTTAGTGCTCCCCTCCAGACCGATGACAAAAATTGCTGGTAGTCTTGGGTCTGACTGTTTCTTTAATTTGATCACTGACTTGTGTTTACTTTCCAAAACGAGCAATCAATCCCTTTTCAAAAGAAAAGCTGAAAGCAATGCAGAGAGACACAAAGAAATCTTCTGTAACATTAAAGAGGATGGATAAAGTATGCCACAGAGACAGCTGACTGTTTAAAAAGCCAGTAAAAATGTTTCTTGACGTGTTTATGTGTGAGTGCGCAGTGTTACTCTGTTTAATCTGGCTATTTATTTCACAGAAGATTGGACTATATGCTATTGTATTTGATCTGAAACTGACACTGCTATCCCAAAACCAAACATAAATATTTTATGGCTGTATATTTAGATCTACAAAACAATTACAAAAAGACTATGTATACATCAGCAACTTAAACAGAATGAATTGTGACTTTGATTATAAATATTTTAAACAGAAATTTGAGCTAGATAAACACATAAAAACTATCATGACAAAAGTTGTTTTAAAAAAATACATAGTATTGAAAAAATGCATAGTATTAAAAACTTTTTTGTTGTTGTTTAAAACTTTATTACAACCTTCTCTTTGCTCTTTACTGCTGATAAAGTTCTTTGTTAAAATTTGGATCACAGTTAGAAAAAAAGTCCAATTTTTTTGTTTTCAAATATGGTAGAAAAAAAATAATTAAACTTGCTGGGAAATATAAGGGATGATTGGCTTCTTTTAGCTGTATTGAGCTATTAATATAATTTGTTCTTCCAATGACTAATCTTGTGCTTCAAAATATAAGAATGGAAAGGATCTTTCCAAGTTTGGAGTCGAAATCCATATCATAAGGCACTATTTCAATTCTCTAGCAGATCTGCTGCAGAAAAAATATTATTATTATTTATGAACATTAACATTAATATTAATATTATTCATTATTCTCATCATTGTCATCATTATTCTCATTATTTATTGCCATTATCATTATTTCTTTAGGAATTACTATCTTACAATTTCTAGACTTTCTCAGAGAAGAATAGAGTCATCACATGGCACTTGCAGGGCAAGCAGGCGATCAGGCTCAGTCAGCATAGGTTTATGAAAGGCAGGTCCTGCTTGATGAACCTGATCTCCTTCTATGACAAAGTGACGCACTGGGTGCAGGAGGGAAAGGCTGTGGATGTGGTCTACCTTGACTCCAGCAAGGCTTTTGACACCGTTTCCCACAGCATTCTCCTCAAGAAACTGGCTGCTCTTGGCTTGGACTGGTGCACACTTCATTGGGTTTGAAACTGGCTGGATAGCCGGGCCCAAAGAGTCGTGGTAAACGGAGTCAAATCCAGTTGGAGGCCAGTCACTACTGGCGTTCCCCAGGGCTCGTTGCTGGGGCCGGTCCTCTAATATCTTCATCGATGATCTGGATGAGGGCATTGAGTGCACCCTCAGTTAGTTTGCAGATGACACCAAGTTAGGGGCGTGTGTCGATCTGCTCGAGGGTAGGAAGGCTCTGCAGGAGGATCTGGATAGGCTGCACGGATGGGCTGAGGTCAACTGCATGAAGTTCAACAAGGCCAAGTGCCGGGTCCTGCACCTGGGGCGCAATAACCCCAAGCAGAGCTACAGACTGGGAGATGAGTGGTTGGAGAGCTGCCAGGCAGAGAAGGACCTGGGAGTGATGGTGGACAGTCGGCTGAATATGAGCCAGCAGTGTGCTCAGGTCAACAGAAGGCCAACAGCATCCTGGCTGGCATAAGAAGCAGTGTGGCCAGCAGGGCTAGGGAGGTGATCATCCCCCTGTACTCGGCTCTGGTGAGGCCACACCTCGAGTCCTGTGTTCAGTTTTGGGCCCCTCGCTACAAGAAGGACATCGAGGTGCTTGAGCGGGTCCAGAGAAGGGCGACGAAGCTGGTGAGGGGCCTGGAGAACAAGTCCTACGAGGAGTGGCTGAGGGAGCTGGGATTGTTCAGCCTGGAGAAGAGGAGGCTCAGGGGCGACCTTATCGCTCTCTACAGGTACCTTAAAGGAGGCTGTAGTGAGGTGGGCGTTGGTCTGTTCTCCCATGTGCCTGGTGACAGGACGAGGGGGAATGGGCTAAAGTTGCGCCAGGGGAGTTTTAGGCTGGATGTTAGGAAGAACTTCTTTAGGGGCATGGTTTAGTGGGTGACATTGGTGGTAAGGGGATGGTTGGACCAGATGATCTTGAAGGTCGTTTCCAACCTTAATGATTATATCACAGAATCACAGAATTGCTAGGTTGGAAGAGACCTCACGATCATCGAGTCCAACCTCTGACCTAACAGTCCCCACTAAACCATATCCCTAAGCTCCACAACTAAACATCTTTTAAAGACTTCCAGGGATGGTGACTCCACCACTTCCCTGGGCAGCCTGTTCCAATGTCTAACAACCCTTTCAGTAAAGAAGTTCTTCCTAACATCCAGCCTAAAACTCCCCTGGCGTCACTTTGTCATAGAAGGAGATCAGGTTCATCAAGCAGGACCTGCCTTTCATAAACCCATGATGACTGGGCCTGATCACCTGGTTGCCCTGTAAGTACCGCATGAAGACACTCAAGATAATCTGCTCCATGAGCTTCCCTGGCACTGAGGTCAAACTGACAGGCCTGTAGTTTCCCAGGTCAGTCCTCCGGCCCTTCTTGTAGATGGGCGTCACGTTTTCTAGCCGCCAGTCAACTGGGACCTCCCCCGATGGCCAGGACTGTTGATAAATGATAGAAAGCGGCTTGGCCAGCTTCTCTGCCAGTTCTCTCAGTACCCTTGGGTGGATCCCATCTGGCCCCATCGACTTGTGCACATCCAAGTGCTGTAGCAGGTCACCAAACATTTCTTCGTGGATAGTGAGGGTCACATTCTGCTCCCCATCCCCTTCCACTAGTTCAGGGTACTGGGTATCCAGAGAACAAACCGGTATTGCCACTAAAGACTGAGGCAAAGAAGGCATTAAGCACCTCCACCTTTTCCTCATCTCTTGTAATTAAGTTTCCCCCCGCATCCAGTAAAGGATGGAGATTCTCCTTAGTCCTCCTTTTTGTGTTGATGTATTTATAAAAACATTTTTTTTAATCTTTAACAGCAGTAGCCAGATTGAGCTCCAGCTGAGCTTTGGCCTTTCTAATTTTGTCCCTTCACTGCCTCGCAACATCCTTATAGTCCTCCCGAGTGGCCTGCCCACTTTTCCAAAGATTATAAACCCTCTTTTTTCTCCTAAGCTCAAGCCACAATTCTCTATTCAGCCAGGCTGGTCTTCTTCCCCACCAGCTCGTCTTTGGGCACGTGGGGACAGACCGCTCCTGCGCCATTAAGATTTCCCTCTTGAAGAGCACCCAGCCTTCCTGGACTCCTCTGCCCTTCAGAACCGCCTCCCAAGGGACTCTACCAACCAGTGTCCTCAGCAGCACAAAGTCAGTCCTCCGGAAGTCCAATACAGCGATTTTACTGGTCCCCTTCCTGGCCTTGCCAAGAATAGAGAACTCCACCATTTCGTGGTCACTCTGCCCAAGACAGCTCCTGACAACCACACCCTCCACCAGTCCTTCTCTGTTTGTGAAGAGAAGGTCTAGTGGGGCACCACCCCTGGTAGGCTCACTAACCAGCTGAGTCAGGAAGCTATTTTCCATGCTCTCCAGAAACCTCCTATACTGCTTTCTCTGGGCTGTGTTGTGCTTCCAGGATATGTCAGGGAAGTTGAAGTCCCCCACGAGAACAAGCGCTGAAGATTTTGCAACTTCTGTCAGCTGCCTGTAGAACTCCTCGTCAGTCTCCTCATCCTGGTTTGGCGGTCTATAACAGACCCCAACCAGGATGCTAGCCTTGTTGGCCTTCCCACCAATCCTAACCCAAAGGGACTTGACCTTGTCATTCCCAGCCCCAAGTTCCACAATGTCAAAAGATTCTCTAATATAGAGAGCCACACCACCACCCCTTCTGTGCTGCCTGTCCCTTCTGAAGAACCTATAGCCAGTCATTGCAGCACTCCAGTCATGAGAGTGGTCCCACCACGTCTCTGTGATGGCAACCAAGTCATAGCCTGCCTGCTGTATGATGGCTTCCAGCTCCTCCTGTTTGTTACCCATGCTGTGTGCATTGGTGTAGATGCACTTCAGCTGTGCCATTGTCTTCTCCCCTGGCCTTGCCATTGTTCCCCCTGGCACAGCTCCAACAATCCTTTCTTATCTAGTTTAAAGCCCTCTCAATGAGCCCTGCCAGCTCCTGGCCCAGGATCCGTTTTCCCCTTAGAGATAGGGACCCGTCTGCGGCCATCAGGCTGGGTGCTGAGTGAAGTGCCCCATAGTCAAAAAGAACAAGATTTCTGTGTTGGCACCAGCCCCTGAGCCACGTGTTCAACAGGTGGGCTTTCCGTGTCCTCTCTGTACCCCTCCCTGCCACCGTAGGGATGGATGAAAACACCAACTGCACTCCCGCTCCATCCACTAACCGTCCCAGTCCCCTAAAGTCTCATTTGATAGCCCTCAGGCTTCTCTCTTCCATGTCATCACCACCTGCCTGGACTATCAAAAGAGGATAATAGTCAGAGGCGCGAACCAGGTTGGGAAGCTTTCTGGCAACGTCCCTGACCCTGGCCCCAGGGAGGCAGCAGACTTCCCTACGGGTAGGGTCAGGTGGACAAATACTCTTCTCTGTTCCCCTGAGAAGAGTCTCCCACAACAATAACCCTTCTGTCTTTCTTGGTGGAGGCAGTCCTGAGGCGTGGAGTCGACTTCCTCGCCCTAGGCATCCTCCTGGGAACACTTGCTACCTCTTCCTCACCCACGGGTCTCTCAGTCTCCAGGGCCTCAAACCTGTTGCGTAAGGACACCTGGGAAGGTGGGGCTGGAAGGGGAGGGCATCGCCTCTGATGTCGAGCAGGGACCTGTTTCCATTCCTCCTCAACTCCCAGATTCCCTCCCTCTGCCTGACGGCGACAGGGCAGGGGGTTCACCCCCATTTGGGGTGTCTCACCTCGGTACCTCTCCTTGAGGCCCTGCAAGGAGTCGCTCCACCAGTCTATCTCCTGCTTACACTCCCTGATATCTCTCAACCTCTCCACCTCCTCCTTGAGCTCCGCCACCATGCGGACCAGGTCATCCACCTGCTCACACCTCACGCATGCAGTTTCTCTGCCTCCCGCCGATGGCAGGAACAGGCTCAGACACTCCTTGCATCCGGTGACCTGAACCGCTGCATTTTTTAACGGGTAGTGGGTCTGGGTGTGTACCGACTTTCAGGAGAGCGCGCTGTGCCTGGTGGAGACCATTATCGCCTATCTAACGGCTGTCGTTAAGGAGGTGTTCGTATGGGTGGGGGAGAGCACTCTGCCCTTCCTGCTCGCCCTGCCTGCGCTAACTGCTGTACCACGCCCTGGTCGCAGTGTTCCTGGTCGCCGCACTCCATAGGGGCAGCTTTTGAACGTCTGGGGAGGGGGTGCTGCTGGCTCTGCCTACGCCTCATCAGCCTCCCTCATGAGGGCTGCCGGGTCCTGGTGGCTCCCTCAAGTAGGCTTGATGCTAGAAAAATTAGCCCTGCCTGGCCCGATCCCCCGCTCTGCTGCAGAACGCGTCTGCCCCGGAGCCGATCGCCTTGGCAAATGGCGAGGCAATCCATCACCTGTCTTCACCTGTTCCATCACCTATCCAGGCACTGATGTCAGATGGAAAACAGCCCTGCAGTCACATCTTCCAACTCCCTCAGCACCCTTGGGTGGGTTCCATGATCCTGTCTGGCCCCATGGACTTTTGACAGTCCAGGTGGAGCAGCAGGTCTCTTACTGTTTCCACCTGAACTGTGGGGGTTTTCTTTTTCTCCCTGTCCCTGACTTACAAGAAGTGTGACAGTTACTTTTTTTTTTTTTTTAAACCTGACTTTATGAGGCCAAAACATTAAAAATTTTTATGAATTCCATAATGTTTATGAATTTCAGAGGAAATGTAAGAGGTTTCAACATTTTTTGGAAGAACATTATGAACTGAGTGAAATGATAGTATGAATATTATTAGAGTTAATAAATTATCATGAAGTTTTATCTCAAATTTCATCCACCCATAATGGGCTAGAAATATTTAAATTATATACATAGAAATACTATGAAAATATTTTTATTGTTTTTGTGTTTTTTTTTTTTTTTTTTTTTTTGTATATTCTCATTTACAGAGAATAAAACTGAAATCCAGTTTTAAATTTAATCATTAGTCTCATTTTGATGGTTTCTACTGTCCATTCAAACAAAGCCTAGAAGATAATTTTAGCAGTTACTTTTTCCATTTGCTTTTTCATTACTTTTTACCTCCAGAACTCTTATTTCTAACCTTCTTAAGAAATAATTTTATCAGCTGTAAGAAACAAGGTACAAGGAAAGGGAAGAAATAATATTACCATTCTCCCAAACTTCATACCAAATTTTCATTGGAAAATTGAAAGTGTCTTACTTTCAAAAATTTTTCAATATGGAAGTGTTTATCATTAGAAAAAGGCAGGAAAAAGCAGGAAAACAAAAATGAAAGTCATCAAAAAAAAGAAGAAGTAATGTTTAAGAGAAAGAAAACGAGACATTTAAGCAAGGCAAAAGAGATAGAAGGGAGTATCCTGTTAATGTGTAAGATTATTCTACAAATAACAAAGCTATTTTCTTTTCTATTCAGAAGTAGCTTTGGCAGTTTCCTGTCAGCAAATATTGTATTAACTGCTGTTATCGTAGCAAAGAAAAATGACAGAGCTGTTATAGCACTCAGAAGAGGTGGTATCTTGCAAGGACAATATCCTGCTTATATATCTGTGCAGAAGAAAGATATATTAAAAGTCCTTCTAGTACATGGGAAATAATAAAAAATAAACAACCAGTAGAGGCAGAACAACCCCTACTGTTCACCCCAAAAAACAACTGAAAAGAGAAAATGAACCCTGGACCTCCTGAGTCAATATATAAATGAGCAAGACATAATTAATGATTTTGAGACATTAAAAACATCAAGAAAAAGGCATTACATATTACTTAATATTTAAGATAGACTAGATCTGTCAGTCAGGAAATGTTCACTTTAGGATGATGAATCTGGAGCCCTAGGTTAATAATTCCTTTAAACTTCCTAGTTTTAAAACTTGAATCCAAAAAAACTTATTTTTAGAAGTTTACATATATGTGTTGGTTTTAATCCCTCATTCAAGTATTTAGAAACTGCTCATGCAATTCTTTGATTTTTAGAGAAGAAATTTTCAGCTAATATTTCTGCATTCCACTTTGTCACAGAAATAGATAAGATGATCACAGAATGGTTGAGGTTTGAGTGAACCTCTAAAGATCATCTAGTCCAACCACCTTGCCAAACAGGGTCATCTAGAGCATGTTGTACAGGAAAACAGGATAATTACAGAAAGCAGTCTCTGAGGTCTTTCTCACAGTCTTTTGAACACTGAATTAGTCTCTTATGTTCAGTTCTGAAGTGATATCTGAACACCAAAACCTCTAACCAAGCAATTGTTTTTTCCAGGAATCAGAAACCAACATATTTCTTGTGCATATCGACTGTCTTCCTGTCTAGCTCTACTTGTCATCAAAATAATATTGTTTTGTTAATTAACCTAGATTTTTAAATAAAATCTATCTGATATTTGAGCAGCAAAAGAGTAAAAGTTTAGTAGGTGGCTTGGAATTTACTAGATAATTATTTTGAATATTTCTGTGAATTAGTAGGAAAGGATTCTCTGTAAGACTCTAACACAGTTGAGTCAAAGTAAAATGGGAATGAACAAAGTGAGAAATATCACAAGAGGCTGCAAAGATGACATTTAAATCATTATCTTGCTAAGGTAAAGAATTATAGATCATTGTCTTTGTGTTCAGACTTTGTTTACAAAAATATCAACAGAAAAAGTGAGATTCAGGAGGACATACTACAGTATGGTTTTATACCTTCCAAAAAGCATGTTAGAAGTCTCTGCCATGCAATGAATCAAAACCAACTGTAGGAATTTATATGGTATAATTACAGAGGAACTTAATTAAGAACACTTGTGATTAAGTTGATAATTAATATTGTGACAGGTGCACTTTTAAGTACCTTCCTTTGGTGACTAACTAGGTAAAATATTTATAGTACAGCAGTAGTTCAGATGTTGATAACAGTAATGAATCCTATTTATATGTTTTCCTTGACTTTTAATTAATAAAAATTATTATTACTATTATTATTATTCTTTATTTTTATTCTCCCATCTTTTTCTTTTTTTCTTTTTAAACATCTGTTTAGAGCTGATGGAATTCAATAGACATAGTCAAGACATTTCATATTTTCATATAATATTTTGAAGAATGCTCTCTGATAGTCTGAAGAAATTTATTGAATATTTTAATGCTATTCTATAAGCCTTTGTTTGTTTTCTGTGATACAAGTTAGCCAACCACAGTAAGTGCAGGTGCCATTTACTGTATTTTATATACAGTGCTGTTTCAAGGTCGAGGCAGCCAGCTGAAGTGAGTTATATGTTGCTTAAGGACAATGACAACTGCTGAAAACCTTTATGATCATAATAAGATAGAGTGTCTCTGATATAGCCTATCAGGTACCTAAAGTCACTATTTTGTCTTTAAAATTTAACTGAAAACAATTGTTCCTATATATAAAGAAGTATCTACCACTTGTCCACTCCAGCAACACTCTACAGCATTATCTGTGTTTGCTCTGTATTTGCCTGAACACTTGGTGACCGGGCATGTTGTTTGCTAGAATCTCTTTGGATGAGAGTGCAAATATTGCAGGTAGCTCTGTATTATGTGTGAATATAGAGGTTTGCAGGTAAGATTTGTGTTGCTGGAGATTTGTCTGCTGATGAGTCTGAGTTAAAAAAACTATTCTGTGAGCTGCCACCATAGGACTAACCATTACTAATGGCCATCTGATGAAGGAATTAGCAAGCAGTTGAAGAAACTGAGTGTTCCAAGAATACAAGCAAACAAACAAACAAAAAATACTGCACTCTAATTTTTCTGATAGCAATTATTTGCAATCAGAAAATAATACAAATTAGAGAAGTAGACTGAAAATATGAAGCTCCAAAAGAGGTTGCAGTTTATGAAACTCTTTCCCTATGTAAATTGATAGCTCCAATCTCATGGTAGAGATCTCAAAAATTGTCAAAACTGTCAAAAATCCTGTATACGGGATTATACAGACATGCATACATGCATATATATATATACATATTGAAAAGTCTTTACAAGATCCAGTTGTGATATCACTTACACATTACAAAAGATTTTAGGAAGCAAGCACAACCATTTCTTGGCCAGGGATTGGAATTTTAGTCAAGAATAGGCTATATGTGAAGGGAAAAAAAAAAATAAAAAAAATAAGAAAAAACAAACCTTGACCAGTTCTCAGAAAAATGAAAAGCAAAGCACCTTGTAGCCCTTCATCCTTTCTCATGTATCCAAAATGAAAACACCGAGAAGTTGACTATTTTTCCCATTTCCAGAAACTATATAATTGTATCATTTAGCAATAAGAACATTTTTTTGCACTGAGACATATCTGTGTGGTATAATGTTCAGCATGAGTTTGTTCTCAGTTTCCTGCTGATCATTGGGAATTAAATAATATAGACTATGAACAAATCTTTTATTATGGCAGAACCTTTCTATGTTCTCCTTAAGTTAATGTCCAAACTGAAAGGTGTATGAAAATACAGGTTTCATTCTGAAAAATATAAGTAAATAAAATAAAGATTTTGAAATACGAAACATTTTTATTTCTGTTATCTATGATATGCCTACAAGACTCCTGTATGCTAGCTTATATGTGTAATAATCCATTTAAAACTTCATGCTGTGACTACCTGATGGCAGCTAGTTGGCAGATGACTATCAGGGTTTGTGCTTGTAACATGCTCCCTTGTACTTTGCAAACACTGACATTTCAAGAACTGCAGCATTATTTAATTACACTTACGATAAGCAGAACAGGTAGAAAGTGCTGACACCTTCCATCCTAAAACATTTCTTCAGTTGATTGGAACTCTAATAAATTTCAGACCAGAATTTCTATGAGATGTGCATTTCCCTGAACATAAATTAAATTTAATTTTACTTTCAAGTTTCAGCAAAAGCTGTTCAATCAGATTGAGTTTGGGCCATACTTTCCCTAATGAAACAAGATTTTTGAAGGATAGTTTCTGTACTGATTTGAAACGGTTGTATGTATGGTATATGTTTCAGAGAATGGAGACAAAGTACATTTATTTATATAAAATTCTATTATGTTTGACAAAGTTATGACCATCTAAAAAGATCAGTTATTTAGTTATGTTTGATAATGATTCTCTGGAGAGTTCATTTATCGTTGGTGTGTTCTATTCTTGGTGCAGCAGATGAACTTTTTTCTAATCTGCTGTATTTGTCTGGTGTGCAATGTTAAATGGAAGCTGAGAGCATGGGGAGCATCTGCCTGGCTCAGGCCACACAGCTGGAAACAGAGTAAGTGTTCAAGTGGGGTTCAGAAGGATAAGGAATATGATACTCAGATTTGAGATGAAGTGGGATAGAGACAAGGGTGAAGGTCTTCTCTCTTTTCTGTGCAGGACTGGTCAAGCTTCATGTCTTCTAAATGTGTTTTTGTCACTTTTCGTGATCACAGCCAGCGTCAATGACTACTTTTTAAAATATGGTTTTCAAAATCACAGCAAAGTTTTTTATATATCAAGTTAAAAGTTAATGAAATGATAGTTTTGCTTTACTACCAAACTCTGCATTTAAAATCAAGAAGTTAGGAAGCTTATGTTAACATTTCTAGAACATTCTTTTTCAGATGTTAAATTAAATATATATTTAGATACTTCGTTCTTGCTTATCAAAGAGTTGAGTATCTTCATAGACTTCACTGATTTCAGAAGCACTGTACATCTTAAAAAAAAAAAAAAGGTTTAGTTTTCTTGATTTTATGAAGAGAAAACAAGAGTCAGAATATTTACTAAGGAAGTACCAGCTGCTTGAGGGTTGGGTTGTAAAGTAGAGTTGCAGAAGCAAATGTGGCTTCCCAGACTAGCATGATAATGACCATATGGTTGAGCCCATGCTGGAGCACTGCCCATATCACTGTGATGGTACATTCTTGAGGGCTCTATCCATAATTTCAATAATCACCCTAAAGACTCTTAGGATAACCAAAGATTTCCTAACTGTTGCTAAAATACACTGGAAATTTATTCCACTAATCCTTTGCTTCATGCCTCACAGATCTCTCCTAACATTTTACTGTGCTCAGCTTGCCTGGTTTATTTTACTTTTTCCTCTTTCTACCTTCTCCCACATACTGCAAGTCACATCAGGTCAACATGCAATTACCAATGTGTAGAACATTGATGTTTTCTGTTCATTTTTGGCTAATATTATTTATATAATATTCAATATATATAATATCTTTATATTCTATAACCAAAAGGAAAAGGGGAGCATCACTCTCAGATAAGGGATGTTTATAATGCCTGCAAGGGGTATTCTAAGCCTTATCTACCACTATTACATTCACAGTAAGTTGGGTATCTCCCCTCTTAAACCTGGCCATACAAGACTTGGCTTCATACCCATGATACAGCATGATAATTTAGGCCATCCCGTTATATAACTGCTGCTACCAAATTGCCTGTGCATATCACTGACACTACCTGCTCCTCAATGAGTGATGACAACTATGACCGAGGACAGATAAAAAGAATGATTTAGAAATCTATATACAGTACAGATCAGAGCTCTTAGACACTTCCAGTTCTCCCTGATACCCTAATTTGTTTTGTTGGATATTACTGGCACAGAGCAGAATAAGCAACATGTAGTCTACAAGCTTAGGCTGCTTGAGTGCCATCACTTGAAGTACAGAGAGCACAGGCTGCTTGAGTGCCATCACTTGAAGTACAGAGAGCTCAGGCTGCAGCATGGAGATCTGCTCCATGTGAGACCCATGGGCTGCAGGGGGACAGTCTGCTCCACCAAGGGCCTCTCCACAGGACACAGGGGAACTGCTGCTGCCTGCCTGGAGCACCTCCTGTCCTCCTGCTGCACTGATCTTGGTGTCTGCAGGGCTGTTTCTTACTCACTCTACCAGCTGCTGCTGCACAGAAGGTTTTTTTCCCTTTCTTAAATCTGCTCTCCTAGAGATGCAAACAACATCACTTATTGGTTCATTTCTGGGCACTGGCAGGTCCAGTTGGAGCCAGATGAAACTGGTCCTTACCTGACATGGGGCAGCTTCTGGATTCTTCTCAAAGAGCTCGCCCCAGCAGTCCCCCGATACCAAAACCTTGCCAGGTATACCCAATACAAGTGGTCAAGGCACTGAGCTTGCGAGAGTTCAAGAAGCATTTGGACAATGCTCTCAGACATATGGTCTGATTTTTGGGTGGTCCTGTGTGGAGCCAGGAGTTGGTCCTCTTGTTGGTCCCTTCCAACTCAGGATATTCTGTGATTCTCTGAAAGAAATGTTGACTAAAGCAAAATGTGCTGTAAGTCTATCTGGAGCTAAAACAGCAGCTATCCGGAGTTTCCACTGTCAAAAACAATGTGTGCATTTTATGTTCTCCACAAACCTGTTAGTCATTGCAATATTCTCCTCACTGATGAGGATTCTGGCAGAAAATTTTAATTATTCATGTGCTTCCTCTGGTCAACACTGTCTTTAAAAGTCTTTCAAATCTTCTAATAAAGTGGGACATGGATATTAATATGTGGAATATCAGAAACTGGTCTGTAAGCACAGATTTTTCATTAGTGTTTGCTAGCTCCCATTGACATTTTAAGCCACAGTGCAAAGGTGAAAGATGTAACTAGAAAATAAGAAATTATTTAATCTAATTTTCAGATACAAATAAATTTCTGATGTAAATAAAGCACAAAATTATATTCAGAATTATGAGAAAGGAAAAGGCTTTTACAATCCTCTATTGTTGAGAAAAAAAAAAGCTTTTTTTTTTTTTTTTTTTTTCCCATAGTGGGAAATTTCTTCCCTGATTTTTGTCATCTCATTTATGATTTTTATTGAGTTGCATTTCTGTAAAAGATCGTGTAGTAGAGATCAGAATATTTCACAGAAATAAAGATATACCTTCCCAGATAGTGTCTCCTGCTATTAAAGTAACATAATGAGTTTAAATGTTGCTGGATGATTACATTGGAGTTTTGTTTGTTTGTTTGTTTTTTCCTCAATAAATATTTTCAAGCAGTATTTACTTTATAATGAAAATATTTTCTGATTTCTCTTTATGTACAACTTGTGACAGATGAGAAAAACAAGGTACTGTTGGTTTAAGGGCTCTAGGATTGCAGTACTATATAAGGCATTATTCTAATCACCAGCCAAACAAAAATGTTGCTGACTCATCATCTATTGTAATAGCAATCCGAATTTTTATATGAGTCAATAGAATCCTCTTTTACTTATTCACTGAGAGAATAATATTCACCACAAAGACTGTACTTTTGCTAACCAGACCACTCAGTTTTCCCTCTTATTACATGTGAGGTTATTAGCATTTACCACTTGAAGGTAAGTGATAACAATGCTGTTTCAGCTAGAAAAGTATTGAGGCAAAGTGAATCTTGAAAGTTGAATTGTTTTGAACTAACTTTTATAGTCATCAGACAGTGCTTAGTATTGGAAACATGCATATGGATTACTACTTTTAAATATGTTACAGCGTGGTTTGTTGACTACCGAATGTAGACCCTCATCTGTCATTTAACGACCATCTGGTGTCTGTTGGCAAAGCATCACTACATTGTCTGTAGAATATTGTTCATGTGAGAGCCCTAGTTGTAAAGCAAATCTTGAGATATTCATATATTCAACGTAATTTGATTTTATATTTGCTCTTGCATATCTCAATTTGAGGATTATTATTTATATCCAACTTGTCATTTTCAAGCAGAAATATATTTAACTGTCCTTCAGACCTTGAGGATTAGAATTAGACCCTTATCTTCACCCAAGAAAAACTTGTTGAGAATTCTGAAAACTGATCAGCATAAGCCATTCCAACTGACTCTAAATTTGCAGATGCTCAGCTTCCCTCAGTAACGTAAATCTACCTACCCTTAGTAAGGTAGGTGGATTTTCAATGACATCACTGATATTTAAAAGCTAAATGTGAATTGAAAACTAATTTTAAACAGCAGTGTTTGAAGCTATTGTTTACAATAATTTTTCCTAGACTAACATCCTTTGACAAATGTCTCTCTAATTTTTCAACTGTTGTTTTGATTTTATATTGCTGTCTAATATAATATCACTAAAGTATCAGATTCAGTAGAAAAGAAATTATGTCCTCCCATAACTTGATGTGGTGCCAAAATTTGAAATTATTTGCAAGTGAAATAGGAAAATTATGCAAAGCTTCCGCCATGTGTAGTCTACTGTAAAAACTGTCTGAAATAATAGCAGTGTTAGAATAAAGAACAGATTCTTATCTCAAATTCTTTAAAAATGTTTGGATACGGTCATTGACTGTTGTCCTGCTTACTTTGTTGTTGTTGTTTTTGGGGGGGAGGTTTCCATTTTAGGGGCTCTGTGTTCAAAGTTGGTATAAAAATACAACAAGTCTATTTTTTGCAGTGTAATTGCCTTAGTGAACCTTAAGCTATTCTACCAGTATTTTAGAGGGACTTGGCTCTTGCAGGCAGACTCAAAGACTTACTAACCAAAACTTTTATTATGCAGGATTTCCTAATTTACGGAATATATATAAATAAGTCTTGGGTACATTTTAAACCTGAAAATGGAATTATTCTGTTAGCTATTTAATGTCTGCGGTTTTTTGTCTTTAGATACATGCTGTAATCAGAACTCAGTTTTCACTAATAAGCTAATGAATGTTTGTATGTGGTTTATAACTAATAACATGCCCACCTTTCAGTCAAAAATACTTGTGAATTGGTGGTGCTGTCAGCTTTGTATCTATAGCAGTAGAAATTACAGCTGTGCTAGCTGCCCAGCTTGATTTAGTAGCTGATTTAGTTTGATTTAGTTTTCTGGTGAGCTTGGCTATGATGCTGTGAGCAGTTAAATGAAATAGTTTAATTGTAGTTTATGTATTTCTACTACTCCAATATACTTTTGTGCTAAAAGTTAATAACTGCGCTTAAAATTACTAATTTTCAATTCTTAAACACTCTTCATGTGGAATAGAGAGAAGACGTCTAATTTTAAACAGCTGATGTATCTTTCAGCTCTCCTCAGTTCTTAAGCTTATTTTACTGCTTGAAATTCATCATGGATAATTAGGAACATTTCTTAGAAATTACTTTTTCTGTCCTTATCTGTTTAAAGATATATATTTTGTAATGTATTTACTGCTAAGGTAGAATATGCCAAAGCAATCACTATGTATCCACAAAGTTATTACATGAATATTCATGAAGAAGAAAACCCTGTTTCAGCATTTTATCCTAACCCTTGGTCTTGTGTATGTCATGCTTGCTTTAGGATTAACCAAATACTGAATAGTAAATGAACAAGAAAGTCCTTGTTAAAAAATGTCATCTGTTATTAAGTGTTCAGAGGTTGGAGCGTTATTTGCTAAAATGAAGTTTTAAGAACTAAATTAAGGACTAAATTAAGAACACAGTGCAAGAGAGGATTGAGGTCATGCTCAAGGCCAGCATTGCTAACTTTCGTCACTGCTTATTTAAAGCTGATATCACCTATATTTTGCTCTGATTCAAGCTAGCTGAACTATTTTGGGGGTGTAGGCAAAATTATATACAGATAAAGGCAAACTCAAATATTTAAGACTGTACTTACCCAGTCCTGTGATTTGTGTAGGTCTCTTGGCATTGTACACATGGCTGTCCCACCTAGTTTGTTTGTTTGTTTTATGGCAATACTAGATGATTATCTTTGGGCTGATAGTTCCCTTGGAGCCACTTCTAAGAATGACTCTTCCTGGCAGGAGATGAGTAGGATTACAGACAACTGGATTTTTTTTATTTTATTTTATTTTATTTTTTTTTTTGTGAACAAACATTGTTTGGTGTCAGCATTTAAGTTCCTGAGGATCTGAGTAATTTTCATGAACAATAGCAATTTGAAGATATAATTTTACCTGGAATTTGGAGAAAGGAAATTAATCCTTCTCCTGCTGTCACTGGCAGGTCATTCTTCTTACAGGCTTTATAAGTTTGTAGACTTGCATACAATATAGTATTATACACCCAAGTAGCATGTGCAGACATTAAAAGTTGAACTGACCTCTCTGAACTATAATTCTCTGTATTACAAAACAGAAGAGTATTACAAAACATCGAGAGCAAGAATACTCAGCTACATGTATATTGGTCAAATGAAGCTTATGGTAGAATGAATTACTAATTCATTCAGAATAATCTATTCACTTCCTTTACACCTGGATGTTGTGAAAAGTCAATGAGAGATTGTTGAAATGATTTTGGGTGGGAATTCTGCTACAAACACCACTCCCTGCTCAGATGTACAATGTCTGTTCTTTACTTCTCTAAGGACAAAGCCTAATTTCTGGTTCCTTTGAAGTTTATTTCTGGGTCATTACATTGCTGAATTCTTCCATGGTCCTGGCTAATTTGAATACTTAGTAAAGAAAAACCTCAGTAACATCAGCCTATCAGCCTATACTAAGAAGTCAGCATTACATTGAATGTACATGGATACTGATTTGGTTTGCCTGAAGAAATTCATAATTACTTATCAATGACTGATGACTCAGTAATCCTGGCAAAGGAGTTTTTGTTGTTGATTTTGTCTTCTTTATGGAATAAGAAAGCAACTCTTCCTTCTAAAATCTAAGTATATCACAGTTAGGATGACTAGTAAGAGTGGTGGCCATATTTGTGAGTGTATGTGTACTTGCAAGTATGTATACATAACTGAAACAAACCCATATTTAAAATTTAGATGAAAATGGGATGATCAAACAAACAACAACTAAGCCTTTCTGTTGGAGATGAAGAAAGTAAGGTGCAGATGCAAGAATAATTTTCAGAACTCTTCTTATAGGCAGCTAAGCATTACTTGTGCTGTGCTAGTCAGTACAGGTGACATATTTCCAAAATCTTTTTACTTTTCTTCATGCTGTCCCCTCCAACCCTACTTGCTGGGTATCATTTTCACCACTCTATCTTTAAAGAGATGCCACAAATTTATGGAGATGTGGCATAGAGGCTTGTATTATTCAGTAATTGTAAATACATGACACGTTACTGTGATTCGGTTAGTCTGCTTTTCCCAGATATTTAATGAAGAAGTTGCAAGAAAGAGAAAAGCATAACTTCACAATACTTTAAAAAAATATATGAAAGAGAACTGCAGATACTTGTGAAGTGTTGATCTGGGAAACAGGATCATTTTGAGATAGGAGTCAAGCAAAGCACCTCTCAGAGCAACTGGGGTTCAGATGCTACTGAGGTTTGACCATCATGAGTAGGTAAGGACCAGAGAGATATGGATCAGCTTTTCTCTATTCCCTTCTGCTTTTTATTTGTTCTACCACTGTGCCGCTTTTGCTTTTTATGTGTGAATTTAGTGCTGCACCATACTGTGCATTATGTCTCAAACTACGCTTTACATCTTTATTATTATCTGACCTGACCTACTCTTTGTAGCTTATTTGCTTCTGGCTCGAAAGCAATCTATGAAATAAGATACTTCGAGTCCTGAGGTACTTTTCTGTGGTGAAGGCATCATATCTCTGCATCTGCTCTGTTTCCTGTGCTCTCTGAACTTCTTGCCTCTGAAATTTCCAGCCTACTGACTGACTGGTATTTGAGTATACAGTATGTTACTATTTAAATGTCACCGATTTCCACTTATTCTCTCCCTCTTTCCTTTTTTTTTTTTTTTTTTTTTTTTTTTTATCTCCTTTGATCACTTGTAAAATTTAGGATTTACCTCTTGCTATAATTTTATTTTTATGCTTTTGTACCTTACTATATTTTTTACACTTCTTTCATTGTTTCATTTACATTCTTGGCAAATCTGCTGTAGGATAATGCTTGTTTTGCTTTATTTTTTCTCCAAAGTTTACTGAAAAAAAATTTAGGTCTGTCAGTTTCTTGACTGGTGACAATGTTTGTTCCTAGTCTTGATGTTAGACTGCTTTTAAACCCTGCTGCTTGGTATGATGTTGTATTGCCAATTTATTCCCAGTATTTCTGGGAAAAAGGCCCAGTTCCTTTCATTGTCATCAGCACTTTCTGGCCAGTCTTTATGGTGCATTTTCTGTTTCCATTGTTTAACAATGTTCTAAGAAAATAAAGTTTTGAGATTCAGGACAGACATCCTGCTAATGCTCGTAATTATTTAAAGTTAAACAGTTCTGTTTATTAATGTTTAATATAATGTTTTAATGTTTATATAATGTTTATTTCTGTTTTATTAATAAAATAAAATAAAATGGTGCCACAAATTACTTTCATGCTAACGGTAAAAAGGCTAAAATGTGATCTTGAAAAAAATCAGAAACTGTATCCTGTATACATGCATTATCAGAGGATGTTATACCTACTGCATATCTCATAAAAATATTAATTTTTTTTATATCTTTGATTTAGTGCTCACCAACAAATCCATGTGCTCATACTTGTAATACTTGGGCATTGCTACAAAATGGGAACTCCTCTGCTTCTCTGTGACTCTGTATTACAGAAAAGCAGTGGTCACCAGTCTCAACAGGTATTTAAATCAGATCCTGCTAACTGGAGATCCATTTTTAGTTAGGCCCAGAGAATATCTGCTAGATTTGCAGATTTAAGCGGAATCAAGCAGAATTTCTGGATCCCCATTGACTTGAATATTTGATATTCCCCACTGCTCAGCTCTTCTATACCTGTCAGACAGGAGAGATTTCTCAGGCATACCCAGAAAGAGAGTTTCTATGGGCATGGAAAATCTTGTGTTCGGTAATTTCTATAGACAAAAATAGCATGTGTGCCTGTGATTAGCCATTGAGTGAACATAACCAAACCTAACTGGCACCCTCCTGTGAAGGCCCTGACCAGGCAGCCTGAGGCCATATTCTGCCCCTGATTTTCTGCACAGGTCCTGATCCTGACTCTTACACCCATGGCTTAACATACTGTCCTGTATGTCACAGCTTTGACAGAACATGACAGAAGAGACCCTCAAGGGAATAGTGACATTGCTATGATGGACAAATAAAATTCATTTTATACTTAATTTCAGATTTGGGGGGCACTGGTTGTACAGGAGGAACGGGTCTGAAAACATGCTAGATAATTCTTGCATTGTGGTGGGTTTTGTCAAAAAGCTGTGGGAGATCCTGCACTGTCAGACCCAGACTCATCTGTGTGATGATGAGCTGCAGTTAACCCTCTCCATTAAAAATACAGCTTTTAAAAATTTAAACCTTTATCAAAGCTGGGGAGACATGACACTGTACCACATTTTTTTTGGTTGTTGTTTGTTTGTTTATCCTGACAGACATTATAAAAGCTTATCCACATTTTTGTAAGGTTAAAGTGCTAATTCTTTCTCATTCCTTAACTAATAAATCACAGCTTATAAGTGCTTTTGGACATTCTTATAAGGAGGGACTGAGGGAGCTGGGGTTGTTTAGCTTGGAGAATAGAAGTCTAAGGGGAGACATTATTAGACTTTACAATTACTTTAAAGGAGGTTGTAGCAAGGTGGGGATTGGTCTCTTCTCTCAAACACAAGTGATAAGATGAGGGGAAATGACCTCAAGTTGTGCCAGGGGAGGTTTAGGTTGGATATTAGGAGAAAATTCTTTACTGAAAGGGTTGTGTGGCATTACAATAGGCTGTCTAGGGTAGTGGTTGAGTCACCATCCCCAGAGGTCTTGAAGAAATGTGTAGATGTAGAGCTTAGTAGCATGGTTTAGTGGTGGACCTGTTAGTACTAGGTTAAAGGTTAGACTAGATGACCTTAGAGGTCTTTTCCAACCTGAATGATTCTATGATTCTGCCTGCATTAACATAGATTCCAGACTCAGCTCCAGTGTGTCACTTTCTAAGACGAGCATTTCAATTGGGTTATTGTAATTCATTAATGAAGAATTTGAAATTAACCTCTTTAGTTCTTCAAAAGCTTTTTCTTGTATTTTTGTTCATTCCATATGATGGATTTTTACATTTGTTGGCTCAAAAGATCACTGTTTTTTTGACAAATGGCTAAGAAATTCCAGCACTATTCCTAAGGTACTTTGACAAACACATATTTATGGGACAAAGTATCTTTATGATTTTTTCAGATCATAGTTTAGTTTTTCTTTTGTCAGCAGAAGTATGGCACATGGCCCTTTCTCTTACTAAGCCAAATTCAGTGCAATTTCAAGCTAACCAGATTCTGTTTGATATTTTTCTCACAACTTAATTTCAGTTTCTGCACATGACCTCTTCACATTGCCTTGTTCTCAAGTAATGAGAATGTCAGCAATTATTTGTGTAATAGTCAGGCAGTCTTTCTTGACCTCAATTTAGTTTTAGTCAAGTGATCTCTTACAGGCCTAGTGTTTTTAACTACCCAGTACCTAGTACTATAATAATTAGATAATTTGGTGAAATGTCCTGTGTAACTTTTATTTCTTGTTCAGTGATCTTGAATACAAATGTTATTTATACTCTTAATAGTTACATTACTCCTGAGAATACATAAATCTATTTTTTTCCCTGAAAGTTTATCTTACTTTTTCATCTCTTTGTAAAGCTTCACAAATAGTCTGATTTATTATTGTTCGGTAAGCTTCTCATACTTATATACTTAGTTTTTCCCAGATTCATATTATTTGTATAATACTATTTTCACGCTACTTTAGGCAATATCACTATTTTAGTTTAGTTTAGTTTAGTTTAGTTTAGTTTTAGTTTTTCACTATTTACGGAGGTTGCCACAAGCATAGTCTTTCCTATTCTTTTTTTTTTTGCACTTGTTACCCCAGTTACTCTAACAAATTTTTGATATATGTATTTTTCAATCTCTTAATCTAAGGCTAGATATTCCAGTTTCATTATCTTGTTTCTTATTTTCTTAGATGTTTCGTATTACTATAGAAACACACTTGTGACTGTTTTGGACCCCTGCTTTGGTCCCCTGCTCAATGTTTTATTTAAATTGCAAGTGTTATGTTTCACATTCTTTCTCAGTCAAATAGTCCTAAACTATTTTTGTATCCCATTTCAGAATGAAAAATCTTTATGTATACATCTTTAGATACAACTTCCCCAAGCCAGTGCTCTTCCATAGCTTTTAGCCTGTTAGCTTTCCTGAGCTCCTCAGTTTCTAAGCTCAGTCACAATTTTCTTGATTTAACTGTCAACAACTTTGCTCTCAAAATCATGTTGTCAAATACAGGGCTACAGCAAGAATGATATCCTAGGAAGATCTTTAACAGATGTGCACTCATACAAATAGTACTATTCCTGTGAAAACTCAGTGTTTTTAAGTAACCCTTTATATATCAGGAAAAATGTGCTTGTTAACATATTTCATACTATTTTATGTATTACATTACATTCCATTGTGCATGGAGCAGATGTGGGAAAGAGATGGCACCACATAAACATACTCTTTTGGGTAACAATAGCATATTTGGCTTTGGTCATATTAATTTGAATAACAGTAGTCAAGGTCACCAGTGTAGAAATGTTTTTGAAGGCTAGGTGATATTGCTGATAATATTCACAAGAATTGCTATGGATAACATCAACAAATTGCAAGAAATGACGTATACTAGACGTATACCTTTTGAACTTTTAGGACGTGTAAAGTGTAAATTTTGCTTCACGTTGTTTATTTCATGCCAAATTGTGCTCTGCAGAGTTCTATCTGGAGATCATTTAAAATCCCCATGATGGATGCTTCACCTATCCAGTTTACATTTTTCCCATTGCATAGGAAGAGCTTCACACATATTTACAACAAACCCAACAAAACTATGATTGCTTTGAGGCATATAATCTGAGACTGTAATGTGCCTGCCAGAAAAAAATGTTAGTCATCACTTAACTAGGTAAATGACTGATATCCATAGTTCAGAGTACCTACACTTCCAGAAAAAAATAATAATAGTTAAAAGATGACTTTTCAATATTTCCAGTATAATAATTTCTCTGCAGTTTAATGCAGAAGATTCTTTAATGTTGATTCACAGGCAAGTAAATGAAAACTCATTTGTCTGTCCAACATTTCTTATTAGCTTTATATATATATGAAATACGTGATGAGAATCTTGCTAGAAAATAAATTTAAAGGCTGAAGACTTTTTGTGACATTTTTCTTCTCACTCAGGAAAGAATAAAGCTGTTTTACAAAAATAAAATGTACTGTTTTTAAAGTAATCTCTAAAAATCATGATAATTTAAATAGAAAAATAGACGAAAAAAAAAGATGGAATATAGACAGAAGCCTAAGGATCTGTGAAAAACTGCTTGTCCGATGTTTTATTCTTGTTCATGTTTTACATGAGGGGGTGCTGGTCTGATGATCTCAGTAAGAAAGGCACCCAAACTGTGCAATGTATCATTTAAAATGTTATTTATCAGAGCTGGCAGTGAGCTGGAAAGTGAGAATAGTATAGATAATCTTACATTCCTTTAGATGCTGGGAACCCAGAGTTGTGCAGCATGTAATGAGCATTTTATCCACATGTAACACACAATGTGGATAAACCTTGTCTGTAGAAAGGGTTGCCCAATTTTGCTCAGTCATTCTATTACAGGATTGTCTTACAAGAAAACAATTACTTTCATCATTTCTCTACTATCCAACAAAACAGATGTTCACAAGAAAATTCTTTGATGCACTTTTAGATAAAAGTAAGGACAAGCAGCTGGAACAGAGTAGGAGCTGCCTACAGCTCCTCAGTTACAAGAAGCCAACTGAGGTTATCCTGTGGCCAAGGAAGCTCTGCAGCGCAGCACTGCCTGAAGGCCATGCTTGATATGTGGAACAACACTGGCATTAGCCTCCTCGGGTTAACTGCTATGTGGATAACTGACTCTTCGATATCTAATGGTCTTCTGGTCAGGATTATTACAGCAACCCTAGCATTCTTTTTTTCCCTCTTAGGAATGAATCTATGTGTAGCCTACTTTCACCTCTATGCTAATTTCTTGAAATATTAAAATTTAATAATTCTTATCTCTTTTTTTTTTTTTTTTTAATGGGTCATATTCTTGGGGTGTATAAATTGCCATAGTAATTACCATATTAATCTGAACTATTTCATGTATCAATTGCTGACAAAGTTCTACCAACATCTTAAAATTTATTTCTTTCATAGTATGAAAATTGGTGAAAGATACAAATTCTCACGGTTCTCAAAATGGGTCTGTACGTGTCTCAGGGAAAGCCTGTTCTTTCAGTGTCTTCATAATTGAATTTGGGAGAGCCAGACTAGCTGTTTCGTTTTATCTCTTTTACACAGTCATAGTAGTTTTGTAGGCAGCAATCTCAAAAGAATTATTGTGGTGTATTTTTTTGGTTTTTTTTTTTTTTTTTTTTTTTTTTTGGTTTTTTTTTTTTTTAATTATTGTTCCACCTTACAGGGCTTTTTTACTATTAATAAATAAATTATAATAAAATAAATATTTGGAAACACATAAGTCAGAAAGCTGAGGGCCAAAAAACATATGTGGTATAGACCAAAGACACTGAGTATGGTGCACTCTATACTATTTCTGTATGATAAATAAATAAATAAATAAGTCCCAGAAAACATATAGTCAAGAGTACAAGATAAAAATTATTATTCTAAACATAGGATTTTTTAATTATTTAGATTATTTAGTAGGTTGTAAGTGAGAATTATGAGTAGCACTTAATTTGGTGTTTTCAATAAAATTCTGTTTTAAATAAAATGTATAGTATATACTATCTGTAGTTTTTTCATCTTGATTTTAAGGTGTTCATTTGCATATCATTTCTATTTGTATAATATTGCTTTGTTATACTTATTCTCTTATCTCAGTTAAACTAGACCTACAGTGGGGATTGTGCAGTATCTTGAACTGTGTCCAAAATTGAAATTGAGAGAATCTGTGTTTAGCTACCGCCTGCTCCAATGGGTTTTTCTCCCCTTGAGGGGAACCTACAGTCCAGAGCTTTACTTTCTACTTTAAAGATTTTTGACAACTGACATTTCATCTTGACAGAGCTGGATGGCTCACCATACAGCTCACATTAAATCTGGCCAGGATTTAGGAACTGTTTGTTCCTCTGTGTAACTCCCCTGATAGATTTCAGTCTACAGGGTTTTCTAGTATCATGTCAAAGCACACCATCAGGACCAGATTCTCTGGAAAATACAGTAATGATCCTGCTTTATTCTAAAAGCAGAAATAAAAGTGTTTCTTTTTTAATGAATTGTTACAGTAATTATAACCTGGAGCCCAGTACCTCCGTCCTTGCCATTGCTTACTAGGCAATTTGCTTTATCTGAAATTGTCTTAACCTACCTGGAGCCTCTTTTCCTTGCCTTTCCTTGCCTTTCCTTGCATTTTTATTTATTTATTTATTTAACCAGCTTTTGATCTGATTTGTTTTAATGTGCTTATCTTTTCATGGTATAGCCATCTTTTTTTAATACTGAGGAATAAAGGTCAATTATTCTATGTAAGTTGAAATATTTGTGACTATAACATAGCTATAACTATAACTATGACATAGCGCTAAATAAATAAATAAATAAATAAATGAGTGCAGCCCTGGTGTTATAACAGGGACCCTGGAAGCATGCGGACACTGGTGTAGAAATGATTCATAAATATACAAATAAATAAAAAGCACACTGGACTACATACTTCTAGATGTTATAAAAAACTGACCAATTCTCAGTGGAAGTAATGCAGATCTGGGAGCTGGTCAGAACTGGATTTACAGTAACTAAAATAACAAAGAACAATAATACATAAAATGCAATGTACATAGTGTACTGGAATGCAATATAGAGTTCCAGACCGCAGGGGCATTATGTGTGTTAGAAAACATATAAAAATGGTCTCAAGAGGAGGAAGAATTTCTTCTTCCTCACTGTGTTCCTCTTGGAAAAGAAAAAATGCCATCATCAGCTTCACCATTATTATTTCAATGAGGGGTTAGTTAAATGAGGAAGCATGGAAAATAAGACTTAGACTGTCTTTACCTTTCTGTTTCCTTCTGTTTGCTTTTGATGAATTAGCTTTCTGCATCTGTATTTGCTTCATGAAATGTGCCTAAGAAATGGTCTCCCACTAGTTTAGCCTCTGGCAGATATCCATTCTCAGTGGTTGCTTATGATGGGGTGAATTGTTTTCTTGATTTCAGCATATTGTCCAGAAATAAGACCATTCTATTTTAAAATACGTTCCAGATCAATCTCTGATGTTATATACAATGAATTTACTAGCCTATTAAATACCAGTATTTTCTTCTATGTAACTATTTTGAGGCAGAAAAATCTTATTAGAAAACATGTTTTTCATTAATCCATTAATACTTTAATTTGTGTACAATATAGCAGGAATTATTTGTGCAATGATTTAAGTATTCCAGTTGATTAAAAGTATATTCCACTATATTATGCCAAATTCCAATGTTTTAAATTTATAAAACAAATTGGGTTGCATAGTGAAATTAGCTAATTTCTGCAGTGACTATGAAAAGTTCTAAAATGTATTGTGATGTTTATACAGTACTGTTTTTACTGCTGACATAACATTCTCCATGGTGGGATCAGAAATAACAATAATAAGTAAATTAAAAAAAAAGTATGAAAACTTCTAGAAACTATGTTAAGGCTAACAGGCACAAAGAGAATAGAGAGTTGGTTGATGACAGCTGACCTGGCTTTACTAAAGGGAAACTCTTCCTAAAAAATTCTGGACTTTTATGATGGGATTACAACACTTATGTATAATGGAAGAGCAATTTATATAATCTGTCTGGACTTGGGCAAATCTGTTGATACTGCCTCATATGACAATCTTGTCTTCAAATTGGAGAGACATAGATTTGGCAGATAGACCACTTGGTGAATAACAAATTTGCTGATGGTTGCACTCAAAAAAATTGTAGTCAACAGGTCCATGTCCAGATGGAAACTAGTGATGAGTAGTGTTTCTCAGGGGGTTGTACTGGGACCAGTACTATTTAACATCTTTGTTGTTGATGTGGACGATGGGATTGAGTGCACCCACAGCTAGTCTATGGATGACACCAAGCTGAACCATTCAGTTGGCATGGTGGAGGGGACGGATGGCATCCTGAGGGACCTTGACATGTTTGAGAGGTGGGGCCATATGAACAATTAGAAGTTCAGCAAAGCCAAGTGCAAGGTCCTGCACCTGGGTCAGGGCAATCCCAAGCATAACAGGTTGGGCAATGAGTGAATTGAGTACTTGGCTTTAACTACTGTTAAATATATTGCATAAGACATTGTCTTAAAGCTGAGTATGGCATCTCAAAAAAGTTTTAGGAAGTCTCCATCAGAAAACTAAGTTGTGGGGAGGGAGGAAAGGAAACAAAACCACCAACAAAAATGTATTTGGGCTATTTTGAAACTTTAAAAAAAAAAGTTTAGCATATCTGCTAAACCACTTTTTCCTGTGTACTCCCTGTTTTTGAAGGAGCAGGGAAGAATTACATGTAGATGCTATCAAGAAGATAGTTGTAGTTCATTTTACTGTTACTTAACTCACATTAATGTTACTTTTTCAGTGCTAACCAACCAATGAGATGACCTCATGAAGATGGTGGTATTTAACTGTATTAGTACTACTGGTAGCCTACTGTTAAAGTATGTAATTTGCTTTAGTTAAAGATATCTTTTTTTTTTTTTGTATGGTTTTGTTGTTGTTTGTTTGCTTTTCTCCCAGGCCTAATTTTCAAGGAAGGCTTGCTAAATTTACATTAGAGAATGAAAGAAAATTGTGAATGTCTATTTATGAACTATTGAGCAGCAATAATTCAAATACCATATTATGTAGGTTTTTAGACTTCTTTAAAATTAACCTTATTATTTCAAAATTTTAACTGTCAGCAAAGAATGATAGTCTGCGGCATTTTCAAAGTCACAAATGAATACAATGCAACACTCTTTTTCTGTTACAGTCCTACATATTTCTCTATCTTTGGGATAAAAATAGTCAGTGTACTTGTGATGGTTTTACCCAGCTGGGCAACTAAGCTCCACCACAACTGCTCTCTTACTCCCCCTCCTCCAAGAGAAAGAGAGAAAATACGATGGAAAGGGCTCAAGAGTTGAGATAAGGACAGGAAGATTGCTCAACAATTACTGTGACAGGCAAAACAGACTCAGCATAGTGAAATTTATTACATACTACTAACAAGCTAGAGAAGTGAGAAACAAAGAAAACAAACTAAAAACGCTTTCCCCCCATCCACCCTCTTCCACCTCCTCCCAGGTGGTGCAGGTGAACAGGGGTTTGCAGTCAATTCCTAACACTTCATCTCCACCTCTCCTTTAAGGTCCCTCTCTGCCCCTGCTCCACGTGGGGTCCCTCCCATGGGATGCTGTCCTTCCCGAACTGAGCCTGCGGGGGTTGCCCACAGGCAGCAACTCTTCAAGAACTTCTTCCACCACAGGGTCCATCCCCCAGGAGTAAACTGCTCCAGCACAGGTCCCTCACAGGTGGCAGCTTCCCCCCAGCTCCCCTGCTCCTGCGTGGGCTCCTCTCCACGGGCTCCAGCCCGGGGTCTGCTCCTGCGGGGGCTCTCCATGGGCCACAGCCTCCTCCCAGACACTTCCACCTGCTCTACTGGGGGCTCCTCCACGGGATGCATTGTGGAGATCCATGAGCTGCATGGATCCATGTATCCATGTGGGACCCACGGGCTGCAGGGAGACAGCTTGCTCCACCAGGGGCCTCTTCACAGGCCGCAGGGGAACTGCTGCTTGAGCACCTGGAGCACCTCCTGCCCTCCTTCTTCACTTAATTAGTAAGTCAATAGTAATCAATAATTCTTCACAACATCTTCAAAATACACAATATCAGTACAAATAAAACTAAATTGTTTACAATGTAAAATTTTCTCCAAACTCTGCTTTTAAAACTTACTCTCTTTTCTCTTTCTTCTTGTTTCTGAAGAGTGTCATTTGACAAACATTTGGCAAATTATTGATAAATTTATATTCCTAATTTTTGTTTTTCTTCTTTTCATTGTGTCATTGAGGAAAAGGAAAACAATGTACTGTGAGAAGGAGGAACTGAATAGGACTTATCCAGCTTGTTATGGAAGATGAATAGTCTGTTTTTCAAACCAGGTAAAATCTGAGTAAGTCTCTTAATTTTCAACAGCTGACAGAGACAGTGAAACCTCAAATATTTATAAGCAGTATGGTTGGTAAAGGAAACTAAATTGCAAGAATCAATTCTAAATACAGTTCAGCAGACCTTCTGCAGAGAGTTTTTCTGAGTCATAGATTCTGAGTACCTTGTGTCTAAGGTTGCATTCTTTTGAAAGAAATCCCTATGGTGAAGGATGTTTACTTTTTAACAAATATACTTTTTGAACACCTGCAAGAGTACACTGTAAGCTCTATCTTTCTCCTATAGAATTTATTTTTCTTTCACTTATTTTGGAGAACCTCTTGTCATTCATCTTTCACCTCAGTGGCTCTGATGTGATTTTTGGCACAGTTCTTAAAGTCAGTGACTCAGCACTGGATTAATTTTACCTTTGCCTCCTTTCTTTACCCTGGCATTTTTCCTTTCTATTGGACTCCATGACTTCATCCTGATTTTTGATGCTCTGAGTCTTGTATTTTATAACAATATTATGTATCTTCACAACTTTGTGAAAGTCTCTAATTGGGATTCCTGAGATTAAAATCATCATTGATACTAGTTTCGGGCCAAACATGACTGTAAAACCAACTCTGCTGGCTTAATGATGGCTATGAGCTACTGATACCCCCAAATGAAAGAAAATATAATACATATGTATGAGAAACAATCTGCAGCCAATAACACAGGCTCAGGCAAGGATCTCAGTGAAGTAGCATTTTTATTTGCTATTACACTGGCAGGTGTCTGGCAAGCAAGAGCGCACAGCAAAAGTATATCATAACCTTATATTCCCTATTACCCAACACTTGATTCCTCCTGTTTCCTTGGCTGAATACTACTGGTTCACAAACTACTCAACATTTATCACTATACCATATATGTACAATTTTATTTGACCAACCATTAATTTCTCCTTTTCTTTTTTTTTTTTTCTTCTTTTTATTTTTTTTCCTTTTCCTTCTCTCATGATTGGAGGGCCTGTGATTTTTTTGTTTTTGCTGATTTCACACTGCTCATCTTGTTTTTCTTAGCTATCCTTCTTATTATGGGACAGTGGGACCTTCCACTATCCCCTTATCTCCTTAACATACTCCCCACTGTTATGCCTGCACAATCACTTTTGAATATGCAAGGTTAGTGGAATTTTCCACTGAAAAAACATAACTTTAATTCTCATATATGTAATGTGTATTATATTGTGCATACCAGTGTATTACCTACTATTATTTCTGTTATTTGGAACATTTCCAGGTGTCCTAGAAAAGTCTATTATTGAAGTTTATTATGTGCCTGAAAACCCACAGCTGGCTCAATAGTGCAAAAACAGAGTGAGTCCGTTATCAGGCATGGGTATTAAAGTTTAAATATATTCTCAGAAGTAAGTGTAAATTGTTTTCTGTGTTTGAACATATTTTTAGTGTGCTTTCCTGTTGATACAAATTTGATATAGTCAATATTTTTGCCCTTATGAGACATAGGAGAGAGACACAGAATGTCTGAAGAGCTGCGTAGAAATTCAGTGCTCTTCAGTGCTGTCACTGCATCTCCCAGAGAACATACCAGTCTTGTTTTCCTCTGCAAAGTAGAAAAGATTAATTGTTCAAATTATCATCAAAGATGAAACTGAAACTAAGATCTGAGAGCCATTTGTGTTGAAGACACTGCTACAGTGAACTTCAAAAACTATTAGAAAGAAGATCAACAAGATAAGTCAAATGAAAGTGATGCAAGTGGGATTACAGAATGTCAGTAAAGCAAAAAAAAAAAAAAAAAGTTATTTTTCTGAAAGTTCATGAATTTAGTTTCCAATACAAATAGTTATGGAATGTTTACACATTGGTACAGCATTCTTTGTGTAAGAAACATTACCTGACAAAACAAGAGAACTATATGAACTGGCCTCAGATTTGAGGCCTCAGATTTGATGTTATTTCATATCAGGTACAGCTGCTATACAGAACACTAATTTGTTTAGTCACTCACTTCTCATTCTTTCTCAACAACACTTCAGGGAATACCAAGACCTGCATGTTAACTGTATTATGAAAGTATCAAAGGTAAGCAGCTATATCATATACATCCTCTACATCTTCAAAATAATCATTAGCATGGCAATACAAGTCTATAAATAGTGATTTTTAAGGTAGAAGTTTTCTTTCTTAATCCTGCTCCATTTTATATGCACTGCTGTTTTTATCAAGAAAGCTATAAATTGTTGTAAAAGCAATTTCAGAATTGACCAGACGGAATTGACAATAAAAAATAACCTTTTTTATTATTATTTCTTCTGCCTGATAACACTCAGTTTACAAAAATAATAATAGTACTTTGTTTTAGAATCCTGTTACTGATCATACTGTGGTAACAGCTGTTCATAAAGATTTTTTTCTAAGCTTGAAGAAGAGAAGAACACGGATGGGAGTTAGGAGGACATATTGTGGATTCAGAAGGGATTATCTCTGTGTGAGGGCTAAAACCAAAATAGTTAAAAAGCCAAACAACTGTCTTTCACAGAGTTAATATCAATGGTCTTTAAGCAATCTTAGTGTTGAGGAGAAAATAAATAAATAAATAAATATATATATATATATATATATGTGTGTGTGTTTATATAGATATGTATATATATATGCATTTAAATTATATTTTATTTTGTATGTATATCTATTGTCATAAGCAAAAGGATGAGCAGATTTTTGATTTTAAAATTGTTATTATTGTGCATGACCTTGGATTGTTTATTATAATTTAAATAACTTTTCTATTTAGAAAATGTTAAAATATCTCTGTGAAAGAACCTAACTTGACTTTGGCTATCCATAGATGTTTCAGATTTAGTTGTATATTAGGAAAGCAAGGAATCATGTCTTAGAAACTTCTACCAGTGTGAAGACTCACTCCATAATCTTGTTTTATTTTCCTAGTGGGAAGTGTTAAAATAAAACATTATACAAGGAGTAATGGAGCATTTAAAATCATATTCAAACTCTGTTGAAGCTACTTCACTGCCTGACAGTTGTGTTTCAGGAGTTACAGATACGCTGCTATGTTCCTGATCCTGTTATGATGGTAACTATACAGTCATCTGCCACTCTCAGAAGGTATTTTGTCTTAAAGCTTCCTTATAAGCTGATAGAGATTGCATGGTATGTAATTCATACCATTCCGCTCTTTTCATTCTATGAGAAACACTACTCTGATCAGCTGCAGCACATCATCAAATTTATTTCTTTGGAAATAAAAAGCACGAGAATATGACACTGATGTCTTAGGACAGCTGAGTAACCAGATGGGGGGGGGGGGGGGTGGGGGGGGTGGAGGGTGTTGTTTAGTGAAGTTGTGAATACACCAATTTGATAAAAAGATGGCTAGTGCCAGCCAATGTGGACATGATCACTCAGCCCCCATGTACCTTGAGAAAAGATACTGCTTCCTGCATTGATTGCATTTAAGGGCGTGGATTTAACACTGGAGACCATTAATAGAAAGGTCTTTTACTTTTGTAGCAGAGAATCTGCTTGGTGAGTGGGAGATAGACTGTACTGGTGATTCCTTTACTTCTGTTTTCTTCATTATCACAACTGACTCACTGCTATAAACCTTTCATTCTGTGAATTGTGCATCAGGCAAAGTGTGACATGGGGAATGTTGTTTTTACTTTTTAACATTATGCATCAATCTAATTTTAGTTTTTTCCTGGCACATTTAAAGATGTTATATATAGTACATAATCTTGCAGAAATGTGTGAATGGATTCTGGAGCCAAGTTCCTCAGTTTTTGTCACTCTTATTTTAATCCATCTTCACTAACTTCCTCATGAGTCTTCTCAGTTTCACAGTTTTAGTTTATGCTGGGAATTCTCAACTGTCTAAATGGTATTAAACATACCAGAAAAGAAGCTGTCTAGACAGCTGGTAGAATCTTGAATTTAATGCCAAGTGGATCAAAAAGTGCTTTACAGGCAAATAGAATACTAGCAGTTCAATACTGTAGAGGAATCTTTTGAGATTACAGCATTGTCTGAGGTAGATGATATAGAATATTATGTAAAATACCATCAAGCTAATTTCTTCAACAGAATTTCTTGGTGTCTTCGGACAAATACATATAAATATATAAAAAATATATAAAGAATAGCAGCTATCTTTTAATATGTATGTTGCTGATCCCAAAGACAAAGTTCTGTTTCATGCCAATAGTTTGGAATAAAGTTCCTTTTTTTTTTTTTTTTTTTCTTCTTCTTCTTCTTTTTTCTTTTCCAGATAATACTGCAATCACTTTCTGCTTGATAGCTTTTTGAATGCTGAGGGCACTGCCCATTTTGGGGCACCTTCTCACCTTGCCCACGATCCCTTTTCAGCCTCCAAGGCCATCAGCCCCTGCCACAATGAGGCCACAGAAGGGCCAGTCTCCAGCTCTCCACAGCCCTGTACTGCCCCAAAAAGCAGGGAAAAACTGTTAAAATAAATTCTAAAAATAAATACATTGTAAAATAAATAAATTGCAAAATAAATTCTAAAATTGTAGGCCATATCCCATCCCAGCCTCAGCCTCATCCCCCATCCTTGCTGGCACAATGCCCCAGTGAGGGGGCTGCCCTTCTCCCTGGAGGTGACAGTGGGATGTGATGTGCCCTGCCTTCAAGACCCCAAGGTTCCCAGTGGATCCTACAGGGCCTCCAGTTCCTATGGAGCCCTGACATTCCACTTATCAACTGCACAGAAGACATGAGAAAATAAATTCCTGAATTCCTAATATATTACTAAGCTATTTGGGCAATTTTTAAATTATAATAATAGATTCTAATAATGCTATATTTTAATTAAATTAACAGAACATTATTTTATTTTTTAAATTAATTCCTGAAACGTCATGTCTGGATATTCTTTCTTGTATAGAATTTTCATTTTTGTTTATTTGACATTGAAGAGATACTAGTAAATTGTATAGGCTCAGAAATGCATTCTATACAGTAACTAAAATTATTTATTTTTAATTATTAAGATTTTTTATTTTTTTTTTTTTTTTTATTTTTGATTAAAAAATTGTTTGAAGTTGAGTAAGGTGTTCAGTCTCATCTCAAGCCTGAAGTGTCAGATTGAAATAGTTCTAAATAGTAGCAATTATAGCAGTTTGAGAAATAACAGATTATTTAGTACTATTTAGCTACACAGTAAATTTAAGCATATTCAAGTGATTCTTGACCATTATTTATGACGTTAAACAATGAATTAGAGGGAAAAAAAAAAAAAAGATATCAATTTGACATTAAATTTCAGTTTTTCTTTACAAAAGTTTTTTATGCACGGCTACTATGCATAGAAAAAAAATATCCCTTTTTATTGGTCTAAGCATTTGTGTACATAGGATTGCAGAATTTTTTCCAGACATTATTGTATTTTAATGGTATGACACACCATGGTGAAAAACTTTTGTCGTTGGTGGTGGTGTTGTTATATATATATATAATTATATATTTAATTATTTAATTTAAAAAAAAAAAAGTAAGGGTGGGGAAGAAGCCCTATTTTAATTATCTGAGTCTAGGCAAGCATCCTTCAGTTAAATACATAAATGTCTCCTAAAATGCCCAGTACCTTCAACCTCTTTTAAAATGAGTCACTATAGACATGAACAAATAAATATATTATTTGGGCCATTGGATGTTAGTCATGCATCCATGCACACTTCCACCATTAAAGTACCAGATACATCAACAGATCATACAGATGTACACTGGAATTTGCCTTTATTTTAGTTCAGCTCTCTCCTTTTTTTTTTTTTTTTTTAGAATTATATTCTTGAAATCTTCCTTTACCTTTCCCCCTTCCACTATTCCTCTGTTTATAAGTCTATGAAATATATTAATAGGTGTCATGGTCTCATCACAAAAATATTTTCAAAGAGAGAAAGTGAGAGAGAGCAATTAATCTTTTTCACAATTAATTAACCTCAGTTTAACCAGCAGTATTAATCAGCACTTTCCCACTGTTTTAATCAGCACTTTCCCACAGTTTTCCACACTTAGACTTTGAAGCTCTGCTTACAGTGATATGTTTTCACCAGCAGCGGCATGACAGGAAAATCACAGGATGAGAAAACAATTGTAAAGTCACTTTGCTTCAGACATTCTTTTGGCATAAGCAACTTAGTGTGACAGTGATAGTAATAGTAGTAATTCTTTCAACTTGCAAATATTTTATTTCTCTTTATGCAGTTGAAAGTTGTGTGCTTGGATATTGCAATTTACAAACTTTAAGCTTAAAGCTATATGATCTGAGCAATTGGATACTGTGGAGACAACCAGCAATCTAAATCTGTTTGTACAAACAGCTTACACAGCTGCTGTTAGGACACACTGAAATGAACTCAGAGAACCCTTCAATTGGTTTGTCTATTTGTGTATTCCAGTGCTAGAGCAGTGCTGGAGCAATCTAAAGCATCTTTACACCTCACAGATACAATTTAGAGAAGATGGAAACTGCTTTATTTTCGCTCCTAATCATAGCCATGTCAATGAGTGCTTCAGTTTTTGCATTTCCAGCATTACAGCAGCCTGGCATTATATTTAGTGATTAGAAATTATTGAAAATATTATTAGAAATTATTGGAAATGATTAGAAATGATTAGAAATTCCTCTCAGCCTCAACAATGAAACAGGTGTGTGTGCAGTGTAGTGCATTATTTTGGTAATCTATATGGGAGAATGCATACAGATGTAAGGTATTTTTTTTGTTTGTTTTTAAATTAATATTATAACTTTTATTATTATTTATTTATTTATTTTTATAGGATGATTGGAAGAAGTGCACTTTGTCATTCTGAATTGAAACAACTTAGGCACATGGTCTCTGGTTAGATAAGATCTCTATGAGTGAATATGAGGATTAGGATGAAATTCTGTCCTGCACTGCATTCTTATTTTCTACAACGCCATTAGGAAAATACAGTTCTTCTTAAAATGGTGCAGGCTGTAGGAGAGTGGTGGTACTGTGGTGCTTCCTTCACTCTGTCCTTTTCACATTGTAGGTGGATGAGTTAATTTATATGCCATACTGGAGCTTCCCCTAGTTTCACAGGTCCTTTCAGATATTCTTCAGCATTATGCTGCGTAGAAAGTTTTTTTAAATGAATACTGCTCTCATATTGCCACTTTTTCACTATGATTAAAGTACAAGGTAATGAGACTTTAAATCCTTTTAAATCCTTTTAAATCCTTCAGAAACCTTCTTCTATATTCTCAGACTGTCCCCAATAAACCATTTTACTTTTTTCCTACATAAGCAAGTTTTATTCTGAAGTTAAGTGATGGCTGCAAAGAGGAGTTATCAAATGCACTCTCAAATCATCAAGTACTTCTATACATTTACAAATTCTTTATCAAATACTCCTAATCTTGGGATAGCCTGCTCATGTCCTTAACCCAGGTTCGGTGAGCCATGAAAAGAAGTAATGAGACCTTGAAATACAGTCACTGTTTGGTACTAATTAATCAGGATTGGGAAATAAGATGGAATGGAATGGAATGGAATGGAATGGAATGGAATGGAATGGAAATGGTCTTCTTAACCAAAACTTGGCCGTACAGCTTGCCTCTAAGTGAACATCATTTTAACATCACCATTCATGTACTAACAAATAGCAGGAACATAACATAAGTATTTAATATCTGCCAGATAGATAGTACCTGATGTGTTTGCAGAATGTTGTATCATTTACCACACATTTGAGCTACCTGTTGTTTAAAGAAGGCAAGAAAAATCTAAAAGCAGTGTGTTTATTTTTTTTAATGATTTTTTTAAGATCTTTGTTATATCAGAGTTAACTTCACATAAAACGTAAAATACTAGAGGAAATCTTTCAATTTCCTGGGGGCTATGAATACAAAAGAAAACAAAACAAACAACCAAAAAAATCCCACCTCCTTTTCAATGAAGAATCTAGTTCAAAATAAGAGATATGTCTACTACCTCTTGGTAAATGTAGATTCCCTCGGTGCTATGTAGCCACTGCATATAGCTATCACTTTGAAATGTAGCTGCCTTGTGTTTAAAAATCTGCTATGTACTTCTGTTTCTCTGATTCTATCACAGACAGGGAAGGAAAAATAAAAATTGGTAATGGGTCAAGAATTTTATTCTGACTACAAAATAGAACTATTTACTCATTTATTTATTTGTGAATCTTTGATATTTGTACATAAATGGTTTCCTACAATAGGACAACCAGGTAGGCTTCTGGAATTTTGCTTTAATGCAGTTTCAGCTATGCAGTTCCCTTGAAGAAACACTCTGCCAGCTGTATGAGTAATTATCACTGAAACTACAGTGTTTTTCAGAAATGGAATTTTTGATCACATTTTGCCTCCAAGAACCATTGAAATTAGCAAACTTTGTGTTTGCCTGCATTATACATTGTTATAAAGGTGATAAACTCATGTTCAGTAGAAAACGTGCAATTCCCATTACTGTTAAGATGCTAATTTGACTTTTCTAAGCTTGAAAGACATAATTAATTTTGATTTCGGTTACTAGCTCACATTTTTTTCTTGTTACATTATCCATGTAGAATGGTGTTTCATTAGCCTGCTTCCTTTAGCCTTACAGTATGTCGAATAACAGAATCTAATAACAGAATTCTATTAGTATGAATATGGGGGCCTTTCCAGATGGATGCATTTGAAAAACGGTATCCACTGAATATCAGAGCCAATAGGATTTTTTTTTCTAAGGTGGTATTAATGAAGAGTACTTCTATTTGCTTGAATTATTTCTTTAGTTAGCAGATTGAGTTTTAGGAGACACTGTGTAAAAAATTCTTTTTTAATCTCACATTTCCTCCTCAGTGTGATTTATACAGCTGATGCAAAGAAGAATCTATAATAGCTAAAATATATATCAGCAAATACTGGCCAAACAGTATCATTATGTGATACTGTCCTTTACCTACTTTACATACTTGGGTGTTAAAAGTTTTTTTCATGCTGTGAAAACAGTATAGATAGAAATTCTGTGCATAATATCTTCTGAAGAATGAATTTAGTAAAATATTATTTATTTAGATATTTTAATCCACATCAAGACTGACATCAAAAATGTCCCAGCCATTCTTATTGTGCATAGTTGTGCTATTGTACATAGCATAGAACTGAGTTCCATGTCTGTCAGCAATAGCTCAGCATTCTTATGAAGAATTATACTCAGGATACTTAGGAACTATTTATTTATTTATTTATTTGTTTGTTTGTTTGTTTTTTGGAGGAGGATGAAAGGGCTGATTTTTAAAACATGCAAAGATCTTGCTTTTGACAAGGAGGTATTCATACACTCTGTAATCAGACTTTTTTTTTTTTTTTTTTTTTTCCCACAGTGTCCTAGGGTCCTAGCAGCTTTTTTGTTTGTTTGTTTGTTTGTTTTGAATGGATTCTGTGTCCCTTAACACTAAAATGAATAAGATCCATTATTACTTGGATTATTACTATATAGAGAGCTTTCTGCATGGGAAGGGCTCACTTCCAGAGCTCACTGCTCAGTGTTTGCCAGGCTCTGTGGAGAGACAGTAAAGGCATACAGTCTTCCCTGGATATAAGTCATTTATTAATGTAAAAGGGATGTAAGTCCTGGCTATAAGACTACAGAATCTATAAGACTATAAGAATCCCTTTCAGGATTCTAACATGTTAATATTGGCACTATACTTAGGACATGATCTTTTTGCTGTTAAACCCACATTTAACTTGTATTGTATTTTAAAAGCAGCCTTCCTGGGAATTTAGCCTTCAGTCATGCTCACGATTATTAATTAAAAAAAAAAAAGTTTCTTTAAACTTGGATTAAAGTGATAAATATTACTTTTAAATATTACCTGTTGTTTTTGTTTCCTTGTTGCTTCAAATGAGCTATAGTGGGTTAAAAAGTTTGTGGCTGAACTTTTCTATTTCTTATACTTTCATTTGGAGGGTTGATGCATGCATGGATAGATGTGGGCAAATGTCAAACTGCTTCAAAATTGTTTTGATACTTTCTGCTGTATGTAAATGTGGTTAAAACAAAGGATAAACTGATCAGAAATTTATTTTTGGATTTTATATTATGTTTATCTTTTTACATATGAGATATTAGCTTACTTTGTGAAGACCTCATGGCAGAATGCATTCAACTGGAATGTCAGGTATTTGAAACAAATTGAGATTGATGACTTATGGTGCAGTTTTTGATTGGGAAGGCTCTGCAATACATCATTCCTATTTCTGCTTGTTTGCAATTCTTTTATAATAACTTTCTCTAATTCCTTTTTTTTTTGTTTGGTGTAAATGATCACATATTGAACAAATGAAAGGGGTGATAATCTGACAAAGCTGAACAACATCATACAGAAAAATACAATCTTATTTTTAGCACTTCAGACTAGAACCTATATATGAATCTAAGTTTGGCTTGCTCAGTTAACATTTTCCTTCATGAAGGTTTCCTATGAATATAACAAAAGCTTTACTACAACTTACAAAGAATTTTTCATGAAACTTGTTTTTAATTCTAAAATCCTGATCTGCTCTAATTTTTATTTTCTGCTATAATGTATCCAATGGAATACTAAGAAAATATTTTCCCATAAAAAGTCCATAAAAAGAAACTAAAATTGGAATGATGGCACCAAGTGTGTGAAGATGGATATTCCAACTCTTATGCTATTAGTTAATAATTATAATTATTTTCATACCCTTGTAGACTATTTGAAAGGAAACTTCTAAAAATAATGTATTTCATTTTAATAACAATCTTAATGTATTTGAATATCAAAGCTAACATGGAATAAGGAAACTTTTTTTTTTTCCTGCCAACTTCTAGCAGAATACCACAAAAATTCAGATAAAGATTATCATCTCCACCAAATCACACCATGTTGTTGAAGAAATTATGCAATCAATAGAGTAGCTGATCAGTTTCTTCCTTTCTTTGGTGGTCCCATTAATAGGATATCAGCCACCACTGCTAAAAGGTCACAGGGATTGCATTGGGCTTACAGCTGGTACCAGCTTGCACCAACAGTGAGCTGATAGCCACAGGGCTGTTGTCTGGCCTGAGCCAAAACTCTGTCATAGCCATGGATGGACAAGGCTGGAGAAACCCAGTCAGTCACTGCATGTTCCTTGGAGTTGGGAGAGGCCGTGGTGCACCTTCTAGGCAGTGTCCAGAAACCAGTGTGGGGGAAACTGGAAGGGTAGGAAAATACATAAAAATAGGTTCACAAACATCCAGATATGAAAAGGAAGGGACCTCCAACACCATGAACATTGTACTTCTCTTGACGAAGACTTCAGGATCCTTATGATACATCATAACCACCTCTAGCTCCATTCTTCTTGAGACAGATTGATGCTGTTGACTAAGGACACAGGGGAACATTGGAAGAGTGCATATAACACCAGAGAAAAAGGATAGAAATTAAGTTCTCATATATAATCATTTTAAAGTTATTACTGAGACTTTTCTGTCTTAATACTAATGCCCATTGTTTATATTATTATAACTGAATTAACAATGTTTGTTATATCTTTATTAGAATCCCAAAACAGTAGTTGAACTATCAGCAAAATCTTTTCCCCACATGTACAGCATATTCTTCTTTTTGCCCATAACAAGATGTTGAATGTAGTAACATGCTAGAAGTCTGATGTGCTCTGTTTAGCTAGTCTAAGTAGTCGGGAACTGCCAGGTTAATTCTTTTGTCAGAATGTAATAGGGAAAATTGCATAGTTTAAATAGCTCAAAGTAGAGCAAGACTAAATGGCTTATTGATTTATTAATGACACATAATTAATGAACAATCAATGAACTACAGATTGAACCAATTTCTGAATTTCAATTAAAACAAACCAAATCAAACCAAAAAAACTTACTAGGCTCTTATGAAATGTTAATAATTACCCATAGATTTCCCAGTTCCCCTGAAATGTTTTAATCACACACATACACACAGAGTTACAAATTAACGCACTCTCCTGGGTTTGGGGGTTCCCCTACTTGCACACCTGTCCTGTGGGTGCTCCAGCTTTGGGCATGCCTATGTTTCTCCTGACCCATACATAGGAGCCACCCACTCAGTTCAGCTTTACAATCCCCAGTCATGGGTCTCTGTGATGCACCCCATGCCGATGCTCCTGAACCTAGGAGCAGAGACTTCATACTGGTTGACAGGTCATAATGGCAGTAGAGAGCAGCACTCGCTGCTGCATCTACTCCAAGGACTCCCACGCCATTAAAAATATTCATGTTTCTTTTTTACCTCTTTTCAAGCTGAATGCTTTGTTTCAAATGCCTTCCTTTGATTCCTTAGCTACTATTGAATCTGACTGCTGATCAACATCTTTTTTAACACGATAAGTTTTGTGTGAACACCCTCCAAAACAGTTTTGGTAGTCCCACTGACGTGTAATGCATATATTCACATTTCTGTCTTAAGATCTGCTGTTATCCAGGCCACAGGTAAGCCCCGTGGGCACTTCACTTCAGTATAAAAGAATAAGCAAGTTAGAGAGTAATACGATGTGACATTATAAGAGCAAAACATTATAAAAGGATGGATCAAAAATGCAGCCATTCAGAATTACTTCTAGGAGATTTTAATGACAGTTCCTGCGGCACTTCTCATGCTATACTGGGATGTGACTTCCTCCCACTTTCCACATTTCAGTTTTGCATATGTCATTGTCTTCCATTGCTAACTGAATTGTGTGCAAGGTTCCACATCAGATGTCCATTGTTTCATTGCCATCCACTTTATTTGCATCAGAGCAAAGAGTATGCAAAACCTCATTAAATTGGTAAAGATTTAATTTTCACCACTTTGCAGTCACTGCACAAAGATGTAATTGGCTACATAAGGTAAAAATCAATACCAGTTCAATTTATCTACAACATTGTGCAGCTTAACCCTGTTGATTTCTCAAAAGAAATATGTACATTCAATATATTCAAATATCTGTACTTATTTGAGTATATAAAATAAAATTGAAGTGCATTTGAACAAGCATTTGTTTTTTCACTATAACTGATATTTTCTCAGATTTTTTATACTTTGGGGCAGAGAAATGAGGGAAGAAAGGAACCATAATGAGTTATATTTTGGATGTGATAATTGAATGTGATATAGTACTTATGTGTCCAGATCCAGCTGGGAGAGAAAAAAATGGGAGAGTGTCCCAGAGGATCTGGAGAAAGCCTAGAGGATGCTAGAAAGGGAAAGTTCACAAGAGTGGTATTTAACAAAATGGTTATGGGAGAAAGAACAAAGGAAGAGACAGATCTGCTGGGACATTGGTATGAATGAAATCTGGCATCAGGAGATGCCCAATGTGATTTTATAAATACATTCAGTTCCACAAAAGAGGAAAAAAAATCCACACACAATTGGAAAGAAGAGACTATGACATTATGTTCCCTTCTCATGAAATAAGGCATATGGTTATCTTGAGCATTGTGCAGTTCTGCTTTTAAAGACTGGCTGCCAGAATTAACAAAGCTTTTCCTGAAATGCTGAGATTTACATGCAAAGCATATCGGTGATTCTGTCTTTTGACCTGCAGCTTTTTCTTATAATCAAGGTTCGTTTTTCCTCCCAGAGGAACTGCAGATATAAAACTGTAATAAGGAAAAGCATTCGAGTAAAGGGTAAATTACTTTTTTTTGGAAAAACATAGGTCTACAGAACAAAATAAAAATGGTAATAGAAATGCACTGGCTTTTACTATTACCATCAAACACCTTTTCTGAGCAGATTAAAATGTATATTTTTAAAAAGACTTTAATAAATGCAGCTGGACATGAAACTATATTCTAATCATGTAAGAGTAATAATGATATGAAGCACCTGGTTTACTAAGATTTAAAAATTAACTGATTATTTATTAGTAAACCTCTGAATCTTTTAATCTTTTTTTTTTTCTTTTTTTTTCTTTTTTTTTTTTTTTTTCTTAATTTTTTCTTTCTGAGTTTAGAACTAGCATCTTGCTTTTTACCTTAATTTAACATGTTTCATTTTATGTATGACAACAGGATTAAAAGGAACTAAAAAGACAAATTTAGCTATATGGCACGTGAAACTAGAATTTAGAACTATGTTCCAAGTTATTTAGAAGAGGGTTTATAATTTCTTTAGAAACTATCAGTTGACATTAGAGATTAGAATACTAATAAACAATATGAATTCATGTGCATCTTCCCCTCACTAAAATTTAAAATGTTGGCCATAAAAGCTGCAAATTCTGCATTGTCTAAAAAAATACAGCAAAGGTATTCTCAGTCATCTCTTGATGCTGTTCTTTTGAAGTGGATTTTTATTGGAATAGAGTATGTTTCCATGAACCATGAGGACACAAAATACCTTGAACATTTCCTAATCAGATATTGGTTTTAAAGCTCTCTATCATTAGCTTTAACCAGTTTTTAAGGGGTCAGAATTTCTGAAAATTAAGAGTATTGAGCAAAAATGCGTAAGTATTGATCCCAGAGCCTAATTGACAAACAAATGTATGTGTATCATTTCAGTCTTTGAATACAGCCTCTCTGTTTTTCTCTTCCTCAGTTTCCAAAAAGAAATTGAAGAGGGAAATATGTGTTTAAGGGAAATGCATATTGCATTCTGCTGAGAAGGGTAAAGCAACCCAAGATCACCTCAAAACTAGATTTTCTGTGTAATCTCTGGTGCCATATTTAAACCTAGACCGGGGTCATTTCATGACAGTCTGCTCTGTAGGCAAGCAACAAGAGAAGCAAAATGTTAAACAAGTTATAATAGTTGTTTGTTTGTTTTAATATTCCTCTTTCCCAAAAGTTTTATTTATGTAGTTTCGTAGCTAATTCCACTGTGAATAGTATAACCTGATGCATTGATGCATATTTCCACTGTATTCTGTAAATGGAACAAAATAAGATGATAATGTGTGAAATACCCTAGTGGGTGCCCTTGATTAATCACAGCTCGAATTCACATTTTACAGATTATGCCATCTTTTGTACTCTTTGTACTGTATTCACAGTACCACTCTTTTAAATCAGGTCTTTTCTTCTATGATAACATTCTCATAAGGTTTCTTCTGTGTAAGTTACAGCTCATTTCTCTGGGAGTATTGTCTGGTAGTTCTCTGGTCAAATGGCTAAAAACTGTCAGTTTACAGTGGTCTTTCTAATCACATTTTGCTAGATTCATAAGATTTAAGGCAAAAAAGGAAAATGATAAATGTATACTGTATAACACAAAACATTCATAGATGTACATCAGTTTTACCAGAGTCAAATCTGCTGCATGTCCTGGGTAAGGTATTCCAGCGGTTAATAGCCCTCACAGCAGCAGAATTATTTTAAATTTTGTATTTTATTTGTAGTCTGGATATGTTTGATCTTCTTAGATTAAAATATGCATTAAAAAAAAAAGAAAAAAAAGAAAGAAATCTTGTCTATTAGTAAAATATGTACCATAGTCAAACTTAAGGACCACAGATGTCTTTTTGTCAACTTAGCTTCCTACTAAATCCAAAGCTGAAGACATGCATGCAAAAGTGATTATAATGATAGAAATGTCTATATTGCCAATTTGGCCTTCTCAGCATGTGAAATACAGTTAAATTTTGAAACTTATTGATGAAAACAGTTCAGTCTAATGACAAGATTGTACTGTAGTACTGAATTAACAAGAAAATTAACAAGTGCTGTAATAGTGAATTAACAAGAAAATATTTAGTGATGTCACTACACTACAGAGTAGCACAACACTGGATTTCAGTTCAGCCTCAAACTTCAATTACAAAGCAGATTATAGAGACTTATTTAGACATATTTATATTATTATTAATAATAATATATTTTATATTTATATATTTTTAAAATTAAAAATTATTAATATAAATAATAATTTATATTATTATAAAGCAAAATAAAAATTTGGCTTTCTTCTTTTCTTTGGCTTTCTTCTTTCTTCTTATTGGATGTATAATAAGATACTGAATTACTGATTTTTTTTCAACAACTATTGGTTTCTTGCCAATTTTGGATAAAGTCCCAAAGAATCCAGGTGTTCAGTATAGAGTTATCATTCTCAATGAGGTTATCAATAAGTTATCAATGAGATAACTCTATCAATGGAGATATCACTAAGACAAAATTATCACTGATGGTAAATAATACCATCATTAAATAATAATATAAATGGTCTATAAAAAACATTTATAGTTTTCTGAGTGACATCAGAAGAGTTTATAAATGAGAGATAGTGGAAAAACTTTGCTTACATTAAAAGCAAACTATAAACTTTGAAATGAAAAATACCCCATTTATAAATTATGTCTTTCTGATTTATTGGTAAGTTCAACAAGCATTTCAGTCTGTTAATGAGTTAGACAAGTCAATAAAAATAAAGGAGTGATTACTGTATACTCTATCTTGTTGTTGGTAACTTACTCTAGTCTAGGGTGGAGAGCATTAGCATTTAAATACAAAGATGGCCCATAAAATACACTAGCAAACAAAGCATCCTACCCAAGATCTATGAACATGCATAGACTGCTAGCATATTCTGCCTTCAAAACTTCAATGAATGGTGCTGACAGAGAGAAAAATCACCATTGCAACTTGTACATGTGCAACTGCTTTATTTTCAAGTCACAAGTTCCACTAAATTCATTGAAACTTACTAGAATAGGCTGAATTAATTAGGTAATTCAGTGAGACACCATTGAATGAAATATTCATTTCAGTGACTAGACAGAGGAGCAATAATGCAATTTCCCACGTACAGATTAGGGCTTCATATGGCATATATTATATTTAGTGGCATACACATATGTCTCATAATGCAGATTAGCATTGATATCAATGATATGTAATTGATAAACCAGGAAAACAAGCAGGGCCAGATGGCATTCCTTTTTCTTACACTGTATTTTTTGAAGTATATACATTCAAATGACATAAACATTTTCTCTACCTCACCTGAGAAACATGAGCTTTCTTTCTGAAAAATTGAAAGTTGCTTAATTTGTATCTATTTCTTGAAAAATTTACCTACAACCTAGATGCATATATTGTTGTAAATTCAGATTGTTACTTGAATTCAAGAGGAAATATGCTAGTGCTAGCTTGTATGTAGAAAAGACATGCAGTGGTGGCAAAGTATTAACAGGAAAGGTTACTAAAAGAATCATTGTAATATCTTTCACCAGTGGTTTGTTTGCATAGCAAATAAGCACAACAAAAGGCATATGACAACATGAAATAAATAATATACTACCTTTTCTCGTTCTTTTTCAGTGTGGTGTCAAGTTCAATATGTCTGGTATGGTGACAAACAAAACAAAATAAAACAAAAAGATTATAATAAAAGTTTTGCACCTATGAATATGTTAGTCATAATTTAGAAAGATATATGTATATATTTCTGTATTTAGAATTTTAAAGTAAGACATCAAACAGGAGTTATGATCCCTGTGGGACCCTTCCAACTCGGAATATTCTATAGCATAGAAACATAAAACAATTTGGGCTGGAAGGGACTTAAAGCTCATCTAGTTCCATCCCCCAGCCATGGGCAGGGATGCCACCCTCTAGATCAGGTTGTTCAGGACCTTGTCCAACTTGATCTTGAACACCTGCAGGAATGGAGTTTCCACATTTTCTCTGGACAACCTGTTCCAGTGCCTCACCACCCTCTGAGTAAAGAATTTCTTTCTTTTAGTTTAAAACCATTTCCCCGTGTCCAGTCATTGTATGCCCAAGCAAAAAGCTATTCAGTCACTTTGGCATAATAAACCAGCAGATGTGATTAAAAAGAAAAGAAAAGAAAACAAACAAACAAAAAAAGATAAAACAAAAACAACAGAACTGTTCTCTTGTCTTTGTGTATTTGCACCAGCAGAATTAATTTCTACAATGGAGTTTAGTAGCAGTACTTTAGTGGTTTTTGCAGCATTGTTTCATCTAATTCCTTTTCATTGGGAATTCTCATCTAATTCCCTCTCTTCCATTTAACTTAATTTTCTCTGAAAATCTATGCCTTAAGACATTCTCCTTTTTCGTTCCTTCATGAGAGATCCCTGAAAGGTGTCCTAATGATGTGAAGACAGCAAGGTACTATTTTTTTTTTTTTTAATGGTATTATGGGATACAGCTTCTCATCTCTTGTCAATATTTGGTATAAATATTCAAATCTCCAATGAAATGCCTGAAATGAAAAATACAATGCCTGAAATGAAATACATCTGAGAGCATGAGAACCTTCTAGTTGAAGAGTAACAACATAAACATTGTGAGAGAACTTTAACTAGCTCTGTTAGCTGGGAAGATTCATAACTCTCCATCTTATCAGATATGATTCAGTTTCAAGAACTTGAAGCTAAAGTAGTGCTAGCTGACTTTTAGCTACCATAAGACCGTAAGTTGAAAAGAATCTTAACTTCCTGTCCTCCCTCTGATCTTTGCTGAGAAGCCAATACAAACACCTGTGAAAATAAATAAATAAATAAAAATAAAAAAAATCAACAAAACAAAGCTGAAGAGAAGTGATGAACAAATAATGGATTTTTCAGTTCACTGGAGGGCCTCAAAAAAAAAAAAAAGTTTCCAGTAAGACTTTAAAAACTTTTTTTCCCCTTCTAAAACTGTGTTGAAACAAAAAGTAAAAGAAAGTGGTTAAGCAAAAACACCAGTTTCATCTAAAAAGAAAGGAAAACAAATATTTAAAATATTTAAAAAAGAATGAAAAATAACTTCAAATGATTTTTTTAACATAATATTGAATTAATGTCTTAAATATTTTGGTGTGTAGAAGGGAATGAGTTCTTAATTAACCAAAATGACGGTCTTTGTCTAAAGATGTACACACCTACATGAAATACCACCTAAAGATTTTGCAAAACAATACCAAATTGTTGTTATAGGTAGTAATTTAGAAATAAGATGGTTCTGTTCTGAATAAGTTGTAATTTTAAATTTATTACTGCATTATCTGAATATACTTCTTATGTTAAAGCATGCCATAAAAATGCATAACCATATGTTAAATATATGTTATATCCATTTGTGTCCATTTCATTCTGAGGTTTGGAATACAAACTAGACAGTAAAATCATTTTCCAGTGACTGAACTTCAAGCTTTAATTTGTGCTTTCAGTATTAACCACCACCCACTACTTCACCCACTATGTTTTACATCCAGGCACCTTTGACAGAGCATGTGCAATACTGACCCATGAATAACGTTTTATTTTTAAGCGTTTAAAGTTATCCTCTTTTTTTTTTTTTTTAAGTTGTATTCTAAGTGATGTCTTGAGCCTTTCTACAAAAGATCCTCACAAAAGCAATTAAGAGAAGAGATACTTGACTGTTCAAGTAAGAAAAGAGAACAAAGAACTTTAAAGATAACTTATCAGTAGCTTTAATTTCACTGTCTTTCATTTGTCTCTAATGAGAGAGAATCACATTGTTGATTCAACAATCAACAAACTAAATTCATGAAAACCATAGGCTATGGCCTGGAATAACAGTACAGAACCAGTAAGTTCCTACTGATAATCACTTTGCAAGAAGCACTACCAAAGCATAAATATTTAAACTTCATAATCAACAAAAGTTTGTCAAATATATTTTCACATCATACACTATACAATTGTTTCAAGCTCCCATTTTATTTTGAAGAAGTTCTGAAGATAAATGTATGTTAGACTTCACAGAAGTAGTGTTGCGAACATTCTTACATTCATTTATATTTCATGTCATGTTCTTCTGTTGTAGGCAAGTTACAATCTGGGTAACATTTGCAACCTGAATTCTGCAACTCTGCCAGCTGTCCAGAGATGACTGACAATTATATATTAAGGAGAAGTAAAGAAGCATAAAGAAGAGCTGAAGTCCATCCATCCGTCACGTTCCCCCTGTTATAAATTCCAAGTCAATTTAGCTTTATAAGATTTATTTATGGGGTCAATAAAAGGGGAGTAAACAGCGCTGGGTGTGCGGGGAATCTAGGCTCCTCCAACACACACACACAAGTTACATCAGGCGGCTGGTTTTTATGCTCCTAGGCTAATATATATTCAGTACTACTTCTAGAAAAGGCATGGTTATTATAATTAGTTCCCGGAATATGAACCATCCCACTGGCGCATGTGTATCAGTCTCCGGTGGTCCCTCTGGGGGTCTCTTGTGCTGAAGGCTCATAGTCTTCCTCACAGGCTTTTTCCTTGTCCTTCTCCTTTGTCCATCTTGGCTGGATGTCAAAGAATTGTGCAACGTCCCATGCAAGCTTTGTCTTTTAGTTGTCCTTCATCTCTCCCCTTCTCCTTAATCTCTTGGCTGGATATCAGAGACCTGTGTAATGTCCCACGCAATTGTCACAATAGTTAGCAGTTATTCTGAACCCCCCCCCCCCCCCCCACACACACACACAGATATCAGAAACTCAAGGTTTACCCTTCAAGCCCTCTATTGACATGAATTGCTGAAACATTCCTTACTCCCCTCCCCCCCCCACGCCTTTTTTTCCCATGAGAAGTTAGTAGCAGGTTAGTAGAAAATTCCTTGTTTTCATTTTTCTTTTTTTTTTTTTTTTTTCCTCCTAAACCCCACCTAACTTGCTTTTAAATTTACACTGATGCCAGGTTGAGTATGACCTGTCAGATCATGGTGAAGAGTTCATCAGTGTCACAGTACACCTCGATGCCCTGAGGTTTCTTGTATAGTCTATTTCATTACCTCACACTTAATATGCAATTTGCCATTCTGAATTCCAAATTTTATCATAAGGTCACAGGTCACTTTTTGTGGAAAAACTAGGCAGGGTAAAACAAACAAACAAATAAATAAACAAACAGATACAAAAAACAAAAACAAAAACAAAAAAACACTACCAACAACACAATAATCACGGATTTTGCTGTCATGTTATTTTACCTGGATTGGACCCCAATGAAGTTTATACTCTCTCATACATCTCATTAAAACTGCTGGAGCTTTCCACAAAACTCAAAAACAATTAATGCTCTGGCTTGTGAAGCACCTCCTGATGCTCATAATGTTAGGGTAGGCTAGAGATGCTAGAACTAAGAAGCCTCTCTGGACATGTGTTTTTTTGTTTTTGTCTTTTGTTTGTTTGTTTTAATATACAATTGTGTATATTTGGGTCCCAAAGAAAGATGATGATACTAAGAAACCAGACTAAATAAGTGATATATTAGTCTCTCACTAAGGGAGAGGTTATTCTAAGAGCTGCTGGTTTTCAACTCGATGACTAATAATAAGAGTTCTTTCAGTGGTGTAGATTCAGAAAGAACAAAGCAAGTCAGAGAAAATGAACAGATGCACAATAAAATAACTATTGAACTGTTAAAACCTTCATCAATTTATCATGTCATTTCACAAATGGATATTTTATGTGCTTGTGCCAAACTTCTGAAAAAAGTCCTTGTCTGAAAACTTTGATTATTTCACATGTTTACAGATTTGAAATATACCTGATTTTGATTTAGTTCTGGTCTGTATTCTTAATTATTCAAGCATATTGCCAATTCTGTTGGTGGTGAGAAAGAAGGGAAGATATTCATATGTGTTTTCTATTAGAATGTAAAATGTGCTCCACTGGCAAAAGTTTAATTCCTCTTCAAGAATTAAGGGGATAAAAATAATAATAATAATAAGATCCTCACAAACACATCAACTAGTTTTAATGTTTTTCTCCCACTGGAATTTAATTTCAGTAATTTCTTTTGCTTTCTGCTGTTTAATTCTAAGATACCAAACCTGAATATGATTAAGTTAATTTAACTCACAAAACAGAAAGATGATTTATTTCTTTTCCCTGTGAAACAAAATGACACTAATGAAAGAAAAACAGATTTTTTCAATGAACTTATGTATTTTCATGGTAGTTTTCTTGGGACTTCTTAGTTTCCTCTTGCTGGTAGAGGAAGAATGTGTCCCAATTCTTGCTCATTATACTTCAAGTAGCCCTTTCTAATGAGAAACAAAAGGCAGTTATTAGAAAAACAATCAGTCTATTTTTAATTGAAAGAATGTCATTTAAGAATAGAAAAGTGCAAGTATTTACTTGCAATATGTGATTTATATTTCAGAGATTAGAGCAGGTAATTTTTATTTTTTATTTTTTAATTTATTTTGCTTCAGAAGTTTCAGAGAAAGCTTTTACAGCACTAAAGAGCTGATGTACTGATTGCTGTGCTGTCAGGATACTTTTTCCATCCTTCACAAAGAAAAGACTGCTGAACACAGACAGAGCTCTCAGAACTGATGTTGATTTCATTACAATGGCAAATTGTATACTCCATGTGTACTCACACAGCATGAGAACATTGAACTCGGCCAGCTACCTCTTAGCTCATCAGGATGGAAGAGATTTGTGAAAGAAATGGGCCAAAAAAAAGCAGAGAGACTAGCATCTGACATCACCCTTATTCAGTGAAGTAGACTATTTGCACAGTAAATAATGGTGCAAACCACAAAACAATAAGAATTAGCAGCACTGGCTTTATTTTTGATTCTTTTTAATAAATTACCTTATTTTAATCCAAAACATAAGTTCACTGTCTCTTCAGTACCAAACCACCAGCCAGTTGGTTACCCCATTGTGTTCTGTGAAGATCTCATGCTTTGTTTAAATAAATGTTTTGTTCCCTGCTTCCATTCCTTTTTCAGCTCTGTGCTTATGGCTGTTATTTTTCATGACATCACCAACTCACCTTAGGATCTTCATTCAAATCTCTTCTTCAGTTTACTTGTGTTTGTCTTACACAAACTGTAAGATTGTGTGGAAGGATCTTTTTCAGTGCCACAAGGGATAATAAGAAAGCAGGAGGGACAAAGAGGGGTGACAGAAAAAAAATTATAAAAGGTATGTTTGTGTGTAAAATAAGGCTTGTCAGTATGGTTGACTGGTTGTGCCCTGTGCCTGATCACCACAGTCTGCCCTGACTTCTCATATTTCCTCATTATATCTTCTCATAACTGTCTCCTCGCAGTCACATTCTTTCCACTGTGTATGTGTGCTGCAAGTACTTCGTGTGAGCTACTGGTGAGATCTTTGTGTGTGTGAGTGAGCTGCCCATGGAGAGGAGCCCACGCAGGAGCAGGGGGGCTGGAGGGAGGTGCTGCCTGTGGGGCCTGCTCCTGACAGATGAACCCCATGGTAGAAGATGGAAGAGAGATAAGAGGGTAGATTTGGGAAAGGTGTTTTTAGTTTGTTTTTAGTTACTTACTATTCTAGTCTGCTGGTCATAGGCAAAAAAAAATATTAAGCTCCCTGTGTCAGTTGTTTTCTGCCCGTGACAATAATTGTTGATGGATTTATTTCCCTGCCCTTATCTAAGCATTTGATCCCTCTACATTGTATTTTCTCCACTTTTTTATTTGAGCAGGGGGAGTGAGAGAGTGGTTGTGATGGAGTTCAGCTATGCAGCATGGTAAAACCACCACATGGGGTACTCACAGTACTACTTAAGAATGTGGTATACATGAGGGACAAGTGCATGAGTGTCTGTGTTTGCCCAGAGAACGTCAAGCTCCGTTGAGTGGGTGACCTGCAACTTGAGTAAGGGGCCTAGGATCCACACGCAATAAGGTGGCCAATGGGCTATCACCTTCTTTTCACTCTCATAAGAACATAAACCATTGGAAATCTTCACCTTTTCTGAGTCTTGTTCTTTGGTATTCTATGCACTTTGCTTGCACAGTTAAATTCTTGTCATTGGCTAGGAAGACAATTACTTCAGATACACTTATCCTCATTTACCTTCTAGATTGAATTGTCTAGACCCTGATTATTTCTTTACCTATTTTGCTGTCATTTTGGATTCTCATTTTACCCTTTGTAACTGGAAATGCACAACAATTGATGTAAAATAATGTGAACACTGACATTGATTATTGATATGACTTGAATCCTTATCCCCTCCTTAATGCATTTGAAATGAGTGCAACTTAATTTAGACCTACATGTCTCACAAAAATAGGCTATGAGTTGGCGTCTGTCTATCAGAAACACCAGCATTACAATTGATGCTGATAAATGCGCAGATGCAAATGTGCAGATGCTTATCACTGACCCTTTCTTTCCATAACAGTCCTTTTCCTATCCTGTTCCTCATGCATCATCTACAAAGCTAGACAGACTTCTTTTGCATAATTCCTGGTGGTGACATAGTTTTGCCAGGTATTTCACCAATCCTTGGATGTCTCAGTTTGTTCAAAGTGGTGCACTGATTGTTCAGTCTTCAGTTAATTCAGAGAAATGTTATTTAATATATCTGCTGCCTACATGGATGATACCTGGCTTTATCCTTTTTGTCAAATTTTCTTCCATTTTAGATATTATTTTTCCAGTTCTAGGCTTAAAAATCTAAAAATGAGAAAAGGACAGCAAACACTTTTATGCAAACTTTTTCCACACATGAATAACATGAATAAATACATTTAAAAAAAAATAAAATAAAAAAGTGTCACATTTTCATAAGTATAGAAAATTGCTGAAAAATCTGTTGTCAAATGGTGTGAAAGTTCTGTTAAAATATGTATGTCTCCTGTTATTTCTGAGAAACATCCTGAATTACTAAGGAGGAGCGCTGGAATTTCTTTGTTTAATTCAAAAACGAGTTCCCTATCTTAGTTCACTCTGCATCAAGTAATGATTATCATTTACCTTAATATTCGGTGTAGTAGCATATGCCTATCAGACTCCAGGAGAGAAAGAGGTTCTTGTAGCCCTGAACAAAAATGTGTGAAAAAAGAAAAGGCAACATTTGCCGAACTGAAATATTTCAGCTTTAAATTATGCATATATATAATTAATTTTATTAAAATGTTTAGTTTAAAGATAAGAGATCTTAAATACAGTAGGTTTTGAGGTCCTGTGGCACTGACTTCTGTTGTTTAGGATGTTTTAGTAATATTAAAGATAACGTAACCATGAATAATGGGGAGTTTCATATTCCTGCTAACTGACCAACATAAAAAACAACATAGTTTTTATAAACTCCTGAAAGCCAGTTGTTTCTCAGAGGTGAAATTCCAAGATAAACATGTTAAATTTATGCTAGCATGCACATGAAACTGATTATAAACAAAACAAACTAACAAAGCAGCAACAACAACAACAGCAAAAACACCTTGAATGGAAATATGAAAATATAATCTGCTTTATTAACTTGTGTTGTCCTGGTTACGAGACATCTTTGTGGTGACATAAAAGAGTTATTCTTTTCTCTTGTTTTTATGTGCTAATATCTATTTCCTAATACTTGTCCAAACTGAGTTGTATTTACAGTCTAGTGCAAAGAGTTTTGTCTGTTTTTCTTCTCCCTCTGTTTTCCTTTGGTTCTTATTTTCTTTCATTTGCCTTGGCTGCCCACCCTCATAGTGTTTTCTGCAGACTCAGTGTTGTCAGAACCTGATAAATTGGTGCTTCTATTTGGAAAAAATTCCTTATCTGCTAAATCCCTAATCCGTCTTCTTATGACAGTGATTTTTGACAGCTCTGTTGCACTGGTGTTTCTGTCAATATTAGGTAACTATGCTGTGGATTGGACACTTTCAGTGCTTCACAGCCTTTGTTATTGCATAACTGCTTTAAAAGTTTTGTCATAACCTTGTCTGATGCCGAAAACATATGGTTTAAAGTGGAATATGTCATTAGTTTTCTACAACAAAAGCGAAAACATTTACATTAATTGCATGCCCATACTACTGTAATTTATCACAGAATCTCAGAATCGTTCAGGTTGCAAAAGCTTTCTAATATCATCTAGTCCAACCTTTAACTTAATACTGACAAGTCCGCCATTAAACCATGCTACTAAATTCTACGTGTACACATTTCTTGAAGACCTCCAGGGGTGGTGACTCAACCACTACCCTAAGCAGCCTATTCGAATGACGTGTAACCCTTTCAGTAAAGAATTTCCTCCTAATATCCAAGCTAAACCTCCCCTGGTGCAACTTGAGGCCATTTCCCCTCATCACTTGGTGCTTGATTGGTACTTGCCCAATCCCCACCTTGCTAGAACACTAATTATCAAATAAGGTAATTGTAAAGTATAGTCAGTTCTCTTCTGATCCTCCTTTCCCTAAGCTAAACAAATCCAGCTCCTTCAGCTGCTGCTCATAAGCCTTGTTTTGTAGACCCTTCACCATGGGTCTCCTCATATGACTTGTATTGTAGACACTTCATGGCCCTTCTCTGGGCACACTCCAGCATCTCAATGTCCTTCTTTTAGTGAGGGGTCCTAAACTGAACACAGTATTTGAGATGTGGCCTCACCAGAGCCAAGTAGAGAGGAACAGTCACTTCCGTAGTCCTGCTGGTCACATTATTGCTGATATGAACCAGGATATTACGTGATATAAGTCAGCCTCATTGTCATGTCTTTGTAGTCCTCTTGAGTAGCCTGCCATTTCTTCCAAAGGTTGTAAACCCTCTTCTTCCTGAGCTCTAGCCACAGCTCTCTCTTCAGCTGTTTTCTTCTGTGCTGGCTCATCTTTCAGCATGTGGGGACGGCCTGCTTCTGCACCTTTACGATTTCTTTCTTGAAGAGTGTCCAGCCTTACTGGACTACTTTGCCTCTCAGGACTGCCTCCCAAGGGACTCCTCCAACAAGTCTACTTAACAGGCTGAAGTATGCCCTCTGGAAATCCAAAGTTGGAGTTCTGCTAACCCCCTTCCTTAGTTTTCCAAGAACCAATAGCTCTATTAATCCATGATCACTGTGCCTGAAATGGCCTCCAACCTTCACATCACCCACATGTCCTTCTCTATTTACAAGTAAAAGGTCCAGTGGGGCACCATCCCTAGTTGGCTTACTCACCTGTGCATCTGTGCCAGGAAGTTATCTCCCACACTCTAGAAACTTCCCAGGAACTGAGGAACTGAGGAACTGTTTCCTCTCCACTGTGTCGTATTTCTAGTAGACATCTGTTAAGTTAAAGTCCTTCATGAGAGCAAGGGCTAGCAATTGTGAGACTTCTCTGAGCCTGTTTGTAGAATATTTTGTCTGCCTCTTCAGGCCAGTTAGGTGGTCTATAACAGATACCCGTGAGGACATCTGCCTCATGGGCCTTCTACCTATTTCTTACCCATAAACATTCAATGCTGTCATCACCATTATTATTCTCAAGACAATCCAAACACTCTCCAACATACATGGCTAACCCCACTGCCTAGCCTAACTAACACTCCTTCCTAGCCTATCCCTTCTGAAGAGTTTGTAGTCAGTTTTAACACATTATATACCATAATGACTGATATTAAAAAAAAAAAAAAAAATCTATAAAATTGCTGTAGCTCTATATCCCTGTATTACCTCTATAGGTGTAAGTATAATGGTCAAACCAGTTTATGATCTAATCCTAATTTCACTGAACTTTCTATGAAAAAAATATCTTTTGCTATTTGCAGTAACACTACATAAATTGCAAAGAAGCGTCTATGTTCTCATCTGCATGAGAATTTTCAACTGACCTGTCAAACCAGTGCCCTGCAATTATTTTGATTTAGTTTGATTTAATAAATTTGTGTAATTGAAGAAATAATTAAATAAGAATAATAAATTCCTGTTTCAAAAACTTTCTGCTGACATGATGTCCACTGCCGCATTGTTATGGTATGTATAACACATTTCAACACTCCATAGGGTTCTTTGTTTTAATTTACAGGACATGGGGGTACAAATGATGCATGGCTCTTTAGCTATAACTAATGGTTGATGAGTATTAGATTAAGATGTGTATTATATTAATTTTGTTTTAGTAGGAGATTCCACAGAAGTGGTACACTTCAAGCATCATAGCACTTTTTTGAATAATTAACTCAATAACTAGCATGAATTATTGTTGAAAGACTTTATTGTCAATGCAGTAATGTGATGATAGATTATATTTCTGTGTGCCTTTGAGTACAAGGAGGAAGCAAAATTGAATGGCATAACTGCAAGCTTTCCTGTGATAAATTATTTTTATTTCAAATGTTCCAAATTTCTGTAAGCATCTTTCACTTCTTAAAGATCTTCCTATTTTGTGGTTTCTGTGATTGTCAAAAGAATTAGTAGATGTTCACAAAAGAAATAGTAGGTGAATAGAAAAAGCCTTGTCTATGCAGAGATATGTATAATAAAAAAATTGGATCCAAGGTCATTGTATTCCAGGATGACAGAGAATTCCAGTTCACATAATCAAAATAATATAATAATTTAATCATTAAGTTTCACTAAGTAGTGGTAAATTAAAAAAAAAAAAAGTGAAGGTTATATGGAATTACATTTATTTTTTTATTCTTAGAGGAAAAATATTGAAAGGGGGAGCAAAACTGAGGACAAAATTACTGCCAGATTTGATTAGCTTCCTTATCTTAATTAACTCTATACACAAATAATATTTAAAAAGAAGTGATATATAAAACAGAACTCAGTTTTCTAAAAGGATAAATACAATAAAGTCTTTGTTATTACAGAAACCTATGCATGTTTCTGAAGTTTGTTTCTCTAATGCACAGTGAAATTCCTTTGATCTTTGACTAAGAGCTGTTTGAGCTCAGTCTCATTTTTATGCTTCCCTCATATTCATTTAAAATCTACAGAGCTGCATATAGAGAATATAGATAGAGATTTATGTCTGCAGCCTGGCAAAAAATTGCATCAACGGGGTAAAACTGCAGATCACCTAAAGAATTAACGTAATTTCAGTTTGGATTCCCTTATGAAAATGTTTCCAGTGACAGGGGGACATCATAGGATTGTACCATTCTTCTCTGACAGGCTTCCAGATACATTAGGACTCAACAACAGAGCAATAGAATTAAATTATCTGTATGATTTATCACATTAGTAAATTCTACAGCTGTTTTCAAGCCCTGAAAGTTAAAATATGTTAGTCTATTAGAAGTACAACTTATTTAGAACTAAGTGCAATGCTTTCATTTACTCCTATATGTTTCTCCATGCCTTTTGCTTGCTTATTGTTATCTTTTACTAAATATTGTAATTACTAAATATTCTGCTTTGGTAAAATGTAATTTGTGATCTGTAGTTCATACTGGTAAATTGTGTTTGCGCAACCAGAAATACAGACTTTAATCTTATTGTCTTCCTACCTTTGCTTATCCTCCAAAGCTTTTAGCCTCAATGTCATGCTCAGGAAGATAGCTTTTCCAATTTCATTCCCCTACTGGGTAGTGTGTCCATATCTATTAAAGAGACTAATCTGAAGTTTTTCTCTAACCTTGTGTCCTGACATGTCTGGATCACTGTCATTTTTCCCCTTGATGCTCTCAGTGACATATTTATTATGCTGTAAAAATCAACTAGTTCAGTTCGATGCATGAAAATACTTCCTCTCTCTCTTCCTGTTGAATTTTAAGATGTGTCAAGTTTCTTTCCTTCCTTCTTAGTCACATAAAAGAGCTATGGGGTGCCTTTGGGATTGTGATAGGGCTTTTGTATTACTTTGTTTACTTAGAGTAACCACACTTTTTTTTTTTTTCCTTCTTCTTCTTGAGGCTGAAGGATTTATTGCATTTTTGAAGAAAGAAAGGTGGAGCAACTCATATTTTACGTCCCTGAGTTTGCAGGAAGATGTAAAACCATCCTTGGATGAGGACTGGCAGGACCCACTCAGAACACAAGTGGAAGTTGCATTTGATTTATTTATTTATTTATTAATTTAGAGGAAGAATCGAGAGCTGTGTCTATATTTTTGGAGATTTGCTCTTTCGGCAGTAGAGTTATTTACAATCACCCTGGTCTAGAAATATCCCAGATGGGAAAGAACATAAATGCAGCAGGAATTTGGAGATGCAGTAGCAGACATTTTAAATACTGAAGGCACTACAACAATTTGATCATACTGCAAGAGTCCACTTTGATTCTAAAAAAGAAAGATAAGTATTGAAATAAAATTAAAGTTGAATTTAGACTTCATATGACACATCAAAGGAACACCCCATAATTTTCTGACTGTGCTTAATTATTTGAATAATTTACTACAATGTTTCTTTTAAGTTTTGGATACTGTACTCTTGAATATTGATGGGAATGGGGCATCAACCACCTATCTAGGAAACATGTTGCAGTGTTTGACGCTCATGGTAAAGATTTTTTTTCCTTATGTCCAGTCTGAATATCCCTTGGTGCAGCTTGGTAAGTTGTGTAGTGAAACAGGTGTTAATGACCACCACCTAAACTATGTACTGATATGGAGTATGTATATATATGCATTAAATATACATGTACTTATATATCTCTCTATGTAAATATACATATTACATAGACTTATATACATTTACATATACTTATATGTTTATTTATATAAGTATGTGTATTTGCATAGATGCGCAAGCAGAGGAATTCCTCGAGTAGCTGTAGCTGAAATTAAACTTGGAAACTCATCACAGCTTGGAACACATTAGTTGCACTTGATTTAAACTTTGTGTGAAACAAATCAAGTTCTTGCATTTCTAATCTGAACTAGGATTCTGAAATAAATATACCCTGTGTAAAATTTTTCTGTCTTCTAACTGGTTATAGAATACTGGTCCTTTTCCAGAGTCAGTATTCTTATTTCAGGAACAGTTGCTGCCATTTTCAAAGTCTGATAGCCTCAAGCACATATTACATATATTTGTTGAAAACAAAGGAAAACTGTGGAAAAACTACTGTCTATCACAATTTTGCACACACACAAAAACATCATAAACTTACAGAAATGCACCATTAATCTTTAAATGTGGCCAATTGGGATGGTCAAGTTATCTATCACAAATTCATTGAAAATCATTTCACTCCATAATCTTGTTCATAGTTTGCAGATTCCTGATTAAGCCATGGTTAACATAGAGATATTCTTACAGTGTTTGACATCTTTGTAATCTGGCATCTCATACTGTGGCATTTTGTACTGTGACATCTCTTACTGGCATCAAATACTACGTTCAGTTTTGGGCCCCTTGGTACAGGAAAGGCTGTAATGGGTCTGGCTGGAATGTTAACTTTCCCTGCAGCAGCCCATACAGTGCTGTGCTCTGCACTTGTAGCTAGAACAGCAGTGTTATCACACCAGTGTTGTGTCTATTGCTGATCAGTGCTGGCATTGAAGTACTGGAGCATGTCCAGAGAAGGGCTACAAAGCTGGTTAAAGGCCTGGAACATAGGTCCAACGGCTGAGGGAACTGGGATTGTTTAGTCTGGAGAAGAGGAGGCTCAGGGGAAACCTTATTGCTCTCTAAAGCTACCTGAAAGGAAGTTGTGGGGAGCTGGGCGTCAGCCTCTTCTCACAGGTAACTAGTGACAGGACTAGAGGGAATGGCCTCAAGTAACACCAGGGGAGGTTTAGGTTGGAAATTTCTTCTCAGAAAGAGCAGTCAGGCGTTGGAATGGGTTACCCAGGGAGGTGGTGGAGGTGTTTCCTTAAACATACCTGCGGGTGTTTAAGGAAAGGTTGGATGTGGTGCTTAGGATTTAGTGGGCAATGATAGTGGTAGGGTGACGGTTGGACTAGATGATCTTAAATGTCTTTTCCAACCTTAATGATTCTATGATCTTTGAGCTTTTAACTTTTGAAATTGTTTAGCTACATTAATCAGTTTCAGGTTACTATTCAGCTTACAGAAACAGAGAATATCAGTATAAACTTCCCGTATTTTGTGAAATTTGTAATTTTTCCCCTTATATACTATATTTGTCATTTTTAAGAAGAAAAATATGCCTTAAAGGAATCCAGTATGTTAACTGAAGTCAACCATTTTGAGATCTTACCTTTTTTTTTTTTTTTTTTATCTCTTTATGTTTAAATAGGAGTTGTTGGTATCTATTAATTACATATTTTTTCTTCACTGTATTTTCTCTGCATTGCTTTCCACATAGTATACCATCACATGAAATTCTTATGGAGCAGCACATTCCTTATTTCCATTATCTTTGCAGAATCAAGTTCATAGAGATGCTTTTAGTCACTGTCTTTTTTAGCCTTGCCAATATCATGTCAATTTAATGTTTTATTATGTCCTATCTTATGACATAGAAGTTACTGTTGTATTTAAATGTTTTTCTCTAGGCAGCAGCAGGAGCAGAAGACAACCAGTGATGATGTCAATGGGAAGAATGGATTCTCTTCCACTTAAGAGCTAGGATACCACAATTTTTTTTTTTTTTTTGCTTTGGTTTTGTTTTATTTGTTTTTGTTTTGTTTTGTTTTTCTTTTTCTCTCTGTATGCATGGTTTTTACTGAATTGAGAGTTATAAATGTTTTACTTGTAAATTGTAAACACTGGCCTCTTCATTACCGTTATAGCTTCCATGGACTCACTAGCTTTTCAGTGAAACCGTTTTAAAAGAAATTTTTCACATCATGCAGATTCCCAGAGCTTTATGTTTGGGTGTTAAGAATTTCTCATATTTTGTTTCCTTTTCAGTTCTCAAACTGTACTCCAAATGGACCTCTGCTGTTTTTTCTTGAAGTCCCTTTCATATTAAAAATTAATATTGGTTTTGTTAAATATTTATATTGAAACTTGCTTATTCCCCATAGCAGTGATGGTTTATTATATTTTTCAGATAGATCTTTCAATATAATGGACTAAATTTTCACAAAATATATTAATTCTTTCAGTTCTTGTGACTTGGAGATCTATTTTGCTTGGGTTTGTTTTTCTATTGTTAATATTGAATATGATTTTGCACAGTCCTGTGCTTCTACATGACCTTCCTATGGAATCAGTCTAGTTCAGGTACTGAATATTATAGATTTGATCCCAAAGTGACAGAGAAATAAAGCATTTTGTCAATGTAATGGCATTTTCTTTCTTGCCTCAATCTAGTATGTTCATTTTTCCTTAATCATGAATCTTTAATGTTTTCAGGAATAATTACTTCTTAGTAATTATGTAACATGCCAGTTTTCCTTTTTTTCATCTTTTCCTATTCCAACGTTAGCTTTTGTCTTTAAGAGAAGCTTGAAACAAACTGTTGTTGGATTTCCTCAACTGCTGAGTATGCAATGAAACTAAAAATCCCATGTCAACATTTTGTGCTTCTAATGGTGAACAAGCTTAACTCAGTCATCAATTCAAGCAAGAGGAAAGACAATTTAAAGGAACCTTCTTTGATGAAGTAGAATCCATACTGCTTAGACATCACATAAAAAATAAATATGCAGTATCTGGACAGTTGTGCTTTCATTTATTTATTTATTTATCACACTGTTAGAAAATACAGGTTTGTGACAGCTGCACCACCATCATGATGGGACAACATTAATTTCTATTGTAGGAAATACCAATTTTAGAGTGTTCTCTGCCACTCTGAGTAGATAGACAAGTCTGAAATACAGGCAGAAATAATAAAAGTGTCTCTCTTCATGCCTTCCCATTAGCTTGCTCAAGTATGTCTGTCCTCCTCTAGCCTTAGAAATGTAAAAAATATCCCATTTAATTTTTGAAGAAACAGCTGAATGTCCAGCCTGGTAAGGTTTTCAGATAGGGTATGTGAGCCACTTGCAAAGGCAAATATATCCATAAATGTATATGCGGAGTGTGCACCAGATATTACAATGATATTAACAAGAGAGAAGAAATTAGCAGGTAGAAGATGTAACAAAATTTGGGGTTGAGAGAAATAAAGCTGGGAATGACTTTAGAACTGTGAATTACTGTAGCAAATACAGAAAAAAAAAAAAGAAAGAAAGAAAACAAACAAACAAAAACATTGTCAATAGTGCAAGTTAGGTTATGATCTTGTGCAACAAATTCCAATTGAGGAAATGTCAGGGCACCTGTGGGGACATACTGTAGGTAGAGAGACTTGTGGTTGGGAAATGTATGAGATCCATAATCTCATAAGTAGCAGGGAAAGCTATATGAGCACTTGGTGGATCAAAAGAAAAAAAAATCCAATTTGTTCAGCTTTTCTTTGCAGTTTGAAAATTTCATTTCATTCAATGACTCAGGACACTCAGTTCTTACTGCAAGTGGCATGAATAATATCCCTATGAATTGCTTCAGAAACACAATATTCCAGAACTTCACCAAGATGTTAAATTCTTTCAGTTATTTGTTCTCACACTATATCTAATATAACCAGTATTGACTTGTAGAACTTGGTACACTGGTGTATTAGAAATAGAACTAGTTTATTAGCTTATTATATTATATAATTATTACTTTTAATAATTATAATTATATAATATGTATTATATTAGTTTATATTAACTATGCTGATTCATGATTTTCTCCACATCTACAAAACACAACAAAATGAAGACATTCATAGATATTTTCTCAAATAAAATTTTAAAAAATGTCTTAGAAAACAGTTATTTGAACTTAGTCCTCAGGATTTATTTATTTATTAATATTAATTAACACAGTAATTATTATCTGAATACAGAGAAAATAGAAGTAAACTGTCTCAGTGATAAATAGTATTATATCAATTTCCATAAAAGTAATATATTATAGAAGATAGCAAAGCATAAGCAATAGTTTTTGAAAGGATAAAATACTAAATATTATATATAGTAATTGTTATATGAGCCTAGTCTGTTTGCTGTGTTCTAACAGAATTGGATGTACAGTAATCATATTTACAGTGTTTCAGTGCTGGTATACTGGTATACAGTGATGCATTCTGAATCAAATAATCAGATCTGAGAAGTGCAACAATGGCAGGAAATGTCTGTGAAGCATGAATTTTATCTGTCAGTTCTGGATTCTACTTGAAATGAATGTGAATGACTAAGACTTTTTATAAAAAAAGTACAATAAAGTAATTTGAATGTTAGTAAGTACATGGTAGAGGACTACAAGACTGAGAGGCTGATTAATCTTCTCCAAATTATATTAATTAAAACTATATTGCTGTATTATATTTTTTCTTACAATAACATTCCTCTGTGTAGGTCATGCTAACGATTTATTAATGAAAACTATAGCATAATTGTTACCTGTGACTGAGATTCAAAATACACACAAAAACTCAAAGAAAATTCAAGACATTCTAAATGGTATACAATTCAGGAACCATAGGATCTGAAATTTATGCAGATGTAGTTTGTACAATATTTTATTGCTTTGTTGTATCACAACAACTAGAATCTGAATTTTTGTGCATCTTTTTTTTTTTTCCTATTTCTAAGCAAATGTGCACAGTTTTCGACATCTGTTCAAACTTCCAGATATTCTAGATTTCTTTTATCTAGGATTAAATCCTTCAATCTCACTAACATCTAAACAAAATGATGGCTGAATGAATGGCTTTAATTTACTTTGGAATTATCTGGTATTGGAAAAAGTAACAGAAAAATGCCATACTTATGACATACAAAACTGGAGCTTTGTTCTGACTTCTCTAATAATACTTTTCATACTGAAGAATAAGATTTTTTTTTTTTTCACTGAAAGATCATCAGCCTTGCAAGATAAGAGAATATAGTCAACCTTGCAAGACAGTAGGAAAATAGGAACTACGTCACAGAATATATATGTCATGGATTGGTCAGGCAATTGTGCCTGACCAATCAGGTGTCCTTCTACAATGGAATGACTGCATCAGTTGATGAGGGTAGACTGACCAATGTCATCTACCTGGACTTCTTTAAGGCCTTTGACATGGTGCCATTCAAAGGGACCTGGACAGGCTGAAGAAGTGGGCTAGTATGAACCTAATAAGGTTCAACAAGTCCAAGTGCAAGGTGTTACACCTAGGTTGGGGCAATCCCAGATAGACTGGGAGAAAAACTCATTGAGAGAAGTCCTGTGGAGAGATTTGGGGGTTCTGATGGAAGAAAGGCTCAACATGAGCCAGCAATGTGCGCTTGCAGCCCAGAAGGCCAACTGTGTCCTGGGCTGCATCAACAAAGGAGTGTCTAGAAGGTGTAGGGAGGTGATTGTCCCCATCTTCTCAGCCTTCATGAGACCAGATTTTTGTCCTCCAGCACAAGAAAGATGTGATTCTCTTCTAGTGGGTCAAGAGGAGGGCCACAAAGATGATCAAGGGGCTGGAGCACCTCTCCTATGAAGAAAGGCTGTGAGAGCTTGGGATGTTCAGCCTAGAGAAGAGAAGGCTCTGTGAAGACCTCATTGCAACCTGTCAATATTTGAGGGGGTCTTATAAAAAGGATAGAGAAAGACTTTACTCGGGTAGATAATGATAGGAAAAGTGAGAATGGTTTTAAACTAAAAGAGGGGAGATTTAGATTAGAGGTTAGGAAGAAATTCTTCACTGTAAGGGTAATGAGGCACTGGAACAGGTTGCCCAGAGAAGCTGTGGATGCCCCATCTCTAGAGGCGTTCAAGGCCAGGCAGGATGGGGCTTTGTCCAACCTGATCTAGTGGGTGGCATCCCTGCCTAAGGCAGGGGGGCTAAAGGTAGATGATCTTTAAGGTCCCTTGCAATCCAAGCCGTTCTATGATTCTATGAAATACTGGAAGTACAATAAAAGAAAAATGAATCAGTATTCAGAAAATGATAGATTAGTTATGATTTTTTTTACTGCCCTGGACTGATGCCTTATCATTTATAGAATTGGTTTAAGAAACAAACAAAAAAACAAACAAACAAACAATACCCCACCCCCTCCAAATAAATATATATATATATACAAACAAAACAGAATAAAACACTGTAAATATCTGACTATTTTGTTACTGTTTTGTGACATAAATAGAACCCCTCTCATCTTTGCAGGTATTAAACTGCTACACTTTCACAACACAGGTGCAACTTCCATTTCAAGCCCCACCAGGATTTCTTATTAAAATGATAAGTTATATGATCAGTGATAAAATACTCAATTCATTTATATCTGTTAAGGTTAAAGTGATATTAAGCCTACATAGTACATTCTACATAGAATGAATAAAGCTAGCAACATTCATATATTAGTCTTTTTTGGACTGACATTTTAAATGCATACAGTGTACTGTAAGTGGTAAAAAGTTAATTATATATTACCCATATATATATATATTTGTTTATATATATATATATTTATATATATTTATCTATTATAATATATAATAGATATACTGTATTTCATATATATTATGTATTACCATTTAGTAAAACACAATGAGAAAAAAAAAATGACTGAAGAAATAGATTCCTAAAAATTTGAGCTGCCATTAGAAGTTCACAATGATCACAGAATCACAGAACTCAAGGGGCCGGAAGGGACCTCAAAAGATCATTGGGTCCAATCCCCCTGCCAAAGCAGGTTTCTTAGAGCAGGCTACCCAGGTAGGCATCTAGACGGGCCTTAAATGTCTGCAGAGAAGGAGACTTCACAATCTCCCTGGGCAGCCTATTCTAGTGAGCATCCCATTGGCCCTCTTGGCCATGAGGGCACACTGCTGGCTCATGGTCAACCTGTTGTCCACCAGGACCCCCAAGGTCCTTCTTCTCAGAGCTCCTCTCCAGCAGGTCGTCCCCCAGCCTGTACTGATACTTCGGGTTGTTCCTTCCCAGGTGCAGGACTCTACACTTGCTCTTATTATACCTCATTTGGTTTCTTCCTGCCCATCTCTCCAGCTGGTCCAGGTCTCACTGAATGGCAGCACAGCCTTCTGGAATGTCAGCCACTCCTCCCAGCTTTGTGTCATCTGCGTACTTGCTGAGGACAGACACTGTTCCCTCAAGGTCATCGATGAAGATGTTGAACAAGACTGGACCCAGCACCGACCCCTGGGGAACACCGCTAGTCACAGGTCTCCAGGCAGACTCTGCACCACCGATCACCACCCTCTGAGCTTGGCCAGTCATCCAGTTCTCAACCCACCTTACTGTCCACTCCTCTATGCCACACTTTCTCAGCTTTGCTATCAGGATGTCATGGGAGACAGTATCAAAAGCCTTGCTAAAGTCAAGGTAGATTAAATCCACCGCTCTCCCACCATCTACCCAGCTGGTGATGCCATCATGGAAGGCAACGAGGTTGGTCAAGCACAACTTCCCCTTGGTGAATCCATGCTGACTACTCCTCATAACCTTCTTCTCTTCCAATTGCTTGGAGATCAAGTTGTTCCAACACCTTTCCAGGGACAGAGGTGAGACTGACTGGCCTGTAGTTTCCTGGATCTTCTTTCTTGCCCTTTTTGAAGACCAGAGTGACATTGGCTATCCTCCAAACTTCAGGCACCTCACCTGTTCTCCAGGACCTTTCAAAGATGATAGAGAGTGGTTCGGCAATTGTCTCTGCCAACTCCCTTAGCACAGGTGGATGCATCCCATCGGGACCCATGGATTTGTGTGCATTGAGCCCACTCAGACGTTCCCAAACCACTCCCTTGTCAACAAGGGGGGAGATCTTCACTTCCCAGACTCTTTCTCCTCCCTCCTGATAATCCAGGTGAAATGTTTCTACCACTTAAATATCGTATATTTGACTTGACCACTCTGAGAACTGTTTAGTCATTCATATAAGTAAAATCTGTATGTATAAATATCACTTGATCATTTCTGTCAGAGTTAAATTCTTTATTCATTTTATATTGGCTATAAACTTGAGCAATTCAAATGTATACATGTACACACTAGCACACAGCTTTTTAAAGTATACCCCTCCACTCCCCGGATACCTCTCTCCCCCCCCTTTTTTTTAAAAAAAAAAAAAAAAGGCTTAGTATGTAACAACTACACACCAATTGTAGGGTCTTATGCATATTTCTTCTAAACAATAATAAGGGGAATATAGTTACATATTCCAGGAATCACTTTTCAATAATACCTGTGATAGGAAATATTCTGACTCCCGGCAATAGTTATAAAGCATGGTTTGTTTTTGGAAGAGTACAGGAAAAATTAGTTTTAACTTTATTGTAGGGGAGTAATTTGGAAGAACAATCAACTGCTTCCCCTTCCAATACTATCAGAGGCTTGGCAGTCTTCTGAGACTATATTGGAAGGAAGAATTAGAGTATTCTGAATTTTGGCTACAGTGGAAAATGGAATAATTTCATGTCCTTCAGATAGTTTACTTAACCCAGGTTTGGGAGAATGAGTAGTTCAGCTGAAAGCTAAGAAAGATAAATACAAATTGGCTCTTTGATTTCTCCACATCAATTAAAAAATCACAGTACAATAAAATAATATTAATTTGACTGTAAATTTTTAAGCCCACCTTAGCTATTGATATTATAGAACTATGCACTTTGTTTTTGTGTTCTTATGTTTTTACATGTGCAGGTGCGTGTCTACATACACATTTGTTAATGAAAATGTCAGTTCTTGCTTTCATAAAACAGACCCTATGGAGTTGTATCATGCGTGTACCTGGCTTAATTTTTAACTTTGATCAGCTTATCTGATTATAATTGAACTGCATGTTCAGTTCACCATTATGTTTTATAAAATTATTGTTCTGTAGAAACTTTTGTTGTACATGTAATTATTAATGAGATAGCAGCATTCCTCAGTAAGCATGTTTCATAGTCCAGATCTTGCTGTGTAATGCATCAATACTGAGATAGCTACTCAGCTTGATAGAGCATAAGTATGACAACCTACACCTTCATTTCAGATCTTAGACTATACATAATTTATCATTGAATGAACAGACTATGATAATAAACAGTTTAAGTACAAATGAAATATGATTCCAGTGAAAGCAATGCTCATGAAAGGGTTTGACTGTATTTGGACTGGAAGCCCATTATTTTATATGATGTACAGATAATAAGACCACTGTCAGAAGGAAAAGCATGGTGCGTTCTACATCTTTGCATACAAAGTGCATGACTAAGTAGATACTATGGACTCATCCAGACTTTTACACAGTGCATTTGTGGACATCCTGCTCCAGCACTCTGTGAAAGTAATAATTTACTGAAATTGAAGGATATTGCTGTATGATACCAAGATTTTCAGAGATAAAATTATGTTGTGCTATGTTCTGTGACCAGTAACTGCATTTCACCTTCATTTGTGGTGTATTATTTGTAGTGTTTTTTCTTTGTGTGTGTGTGTTTGTGATTAAATAAGAGCTGAAGACTTTTTTCTTGTTACTGTAAAACTTAAATTACAGTGTTAGCTTGAAGAATGTTCGAGATACTAACCAGCTTAATAGAAACATTTCAAGGCAACATGTTAAATAACTCCGATAAAACAAAACTGATGCTCAGTTTATTTAAGCCATGATATTTCAGGCTAAAAATGTATTACTGAATCCTGAGTTTGTTAGCTTTATTTGAGGATTCTGATATGCTAACATCTATGATAATAATTCTCAAATACTGATGAAAATAGACATTTTGCCAAATAAAGTTGGTAACTGAATTCAGCCACTACCAATTATCTTGCTGCACGTCCAGAAAGAAGCATTTATTTTTTAGTTCCCTGTCTTACACAATCTTATATTGTCCCATCCTCAAACAATAAGAACAGCCTAGCTCCAACTGGTAAATATGAGGAAGCAGAACTAGCAAAGTCTAAAATTAGTAGCACTGAAAATATTATGGCTATCAGAGTCTCATCAATCTCACCTGTCTGACCTCTGAGTCACTAGTTCACAGAGAAGAGAACTGAGATTACATGAAGAAGGCAGATTATACCAAGTAACTTGACATTCAATAAATTTTCATGTAGATCTGTTTTTTCATTGGTGTAGGCAGGCTGAAATTTTACTGAATTTCTCTCTGCATCCCACAGAGATACAGCTTCTAACCTAAATAGAACAATAACAGTCTAACGCTAGAAGGAGTTCTGATCAATATTGTATAAAGTTGTACCTATTAATAAATTGCAATTGACATCCCTTTCCTTAGATGATTAGCTTAGATGATTTCTCTTTATATAACTGTATATAACGACATATATAGTTATATGTCGTTATATATTTGTCCATATAACATATTGTTTTTTTTTGTTGTTGTTGTTTGTTTGTTTGTTTTAATTTTTGCTCTTTTTACTCACTTTGGAGTGAAGCAAATAGTTCATTAAGCAAGAACTAGAGTTGAGCATGCACGAGATGCCAGTATGGTATCAACAAAACAAAATATAAATTTAGGTCCTTCTAGAAAACTAAGTTTTAAAGGAACACTTCCATGGATGGGACATCCACAACATCTCTGGGCAACCTGTTCCAGTGACTCACCACCCTCAGAGCAAATAATTTTTTCCTGATATCTATTCTAAATCTACCCTCTTTTAGTTTAAAGCCATTTCTTCCTGTCCTATCACTACACTCTCTGACAGAGTCCCTCCCCAGCTTTCCTGTAGTCCCCTTTCAGGTACTGGAAGGCCGCTATAAGGTCTCCCCACAGCCTTCTCTTCTCCTGGCTGAACTACACTAACTCTCTCAGCATTTATTGCTAGGAGAAGTGCTCCAGACCCTTGATCATCTTTGTGGCCCTCCTATGGACTTGTCCATAGGTCCATGTCCTTCTTGTGCTGGGAGCCCCAGAGCTGAACATAGTACTCCTGTGAGAGATGAGATCTCCTGTGAGCAGAATAGAGGAGGAGAATCATGTCCTTCAACCTGCTGGCCACATTTCTTTTGATACGGCCCAGGATACAGTTGGCTTCTGGGCTTCAAGTGCACAGGGTCCTCTAGCACAACTTCTTGCTCCACACAGGACCAACAAAAAAGTCAAACCGCATGTCTGAGAGTATTGTCCAAATATTTCTTGAACTCCATCAGGCTTGGTGTTTTCTTCTGGGGATCCTGTTGCAGTATCTAGACACCTTCTCAGTGAAGAATCCTAATGTCCAACCTGAACCTCCCCTGACAGAGCTTCTTGCCTTTCCCTGAGTTTGTTTCCCTGAGGTCACTAGAGAGAAATCAGTGCCTCTTTCTCCACTCCCACTCATGAGGAAGCTGTAGGCTGCCATGAGGTGTTCTCTCAGTTTCCTCTAGGATGAAATAAGCAAATCACAGAATCACAGAATATCCCGAGTTGGAAGGGACCCATAAGGATCATCAAGTCCAACTCCTGGCACTGCACAGGTCTACCCAAAAGTTTAGACCAGTTTGACTAAGTGCACAGTCCAATCGCTTCTTGATTCAGACAGACTTGGTACAATGACTACTTCACTGGGGAGCCTGTTCCAGTGTGCAACCACCCTCTCAGTGAAGAACCCCTTCCTGATGTCCAGCCTAAACTTCCCCTGCCTCAGCTTAACACCGTTCCCATGGGTCCTATCACTGGTGTTTACAGAGAATAGGTCGCCTGCCTCTCCACTCCCCCTCACAAGGAAGTTGTAGACTGTGATGAGGTCCCTCCTCAGCCTCTTCTTCTCCAGGCTGAACAGGCCCAGTGCCCTCAACTGCTCCTCGTAAGTCTTCCCCTCTAGGCCCTTCACCATCTTCGTTGCCCTCCTCTGGACACTCTCCAACAGTTTAATGTCCTTTTTGTACTGTGGTGCCCAGAACTGCACACAGTACTCAACGTGAGGTCACGCCAGCGCAGAGTAAAGTGGAAATGACTACATCTGGTCCACATAAGTCTTGGCTTCTAGACCGTTCACCATCTTCATAGCCCTCCTTTTGCCCAGTCTTCAATAGCATTATATCCTTATATTGTGGTGACTGAAACCACATAAAGTACTCATAAAAAGATGTTGTCTGTAGAACATTTTTAATTCTTTCCCTTTTGCCCAAGGCAAAAACAGAATAGTGAGTGAAAAACCTTTCTTCACGTGGATGTGCCTAAGGATTAGGGTGTGTCCTTTATTTTCAAACTGGAGAAGGAAAATTTCCATAATAATAAATGAAAGCTTATCACAGCCCTACAAAAAGAAATGTTTTATCTTCACTTATTATAATTTCACATATTTTTAGAACATAACAATTGAATACATATTTATGGAACGACAACAACACTCATTTATTAAATAGAAATCAAGGTTAGAAAAAATTAATATTTGCAATGTTCTTTTATTATTGAAAACATTGAGATAATGAGAATCAGAACAAAAAGAAATATGAGGTATAATCATTTAACAAACTCATGAGTCATTGGTTCATATTAGATATTTAAATATAGCAGTCATATTGATACAGTGCAATCAGTGCAATAGAAACTTGCAAACCATAACTCATGCATGAACTCCTACTATTAAATATGTTTCAAACAACCTGAAAAGGAAGAGGATTGATTTTTTTTTTATTTTTTTTAAGGATACATTTCTCATAACTTTATGAAAACATTGTATAATGTTCTAAAGTATATTAAAAGAATTGCAAAAACACTATTTAATTATTTATTTTAATTACTAAACCCTCCCCTCCAACCTACAACATCCTAGAGAAATAGCAATTATATCTCTATATAGATAATTTACAATAGGTTTCTTCTTTTTTAATACTATAAGGATTGAAATAACTTTTTTATTATTTTTTACAGAATGTTATATTTAATAAGACATGTCTCACAATTATTAGCAATGCATGTCTATAAAAACATTATTCAGTACTTACCTCTTATCCCAGGGTAACTACTCTTAAGCCATTGCTTTTGTGTGCTACAAAAATTACATTTTTTAAATTAATTTATTTATTTTTTTCTTTCTAGTAGTGAGATACATGCATTCATACAGACACACAGGTTAATTGTATAGAGAGAATTTCCCAAATCCCTTTTTACTTCACCAGAGAAATACTATGTGTCTGGAGCAGATGCACAATCTGCATAGACAAGAGAGGCTAGAAAAGAGAGTATTCTCCCTCCTGTTAGGGATTGAAACTCTTGGCTAGGCAGTGAGAAATAAGGATCTCTCTCAAGAACCTTATTGCTTGTAAGGACTTAGCTGACCTTTGCCAGTAGTGCAACTCCATCTGTCCAATAAGCACTGCAACCTATTTTACTTACAGCCTGTGCTTTGCTGCCTGTGCTCAAAGCCAACTTTAATATGGTACAGCTGTAACCTGGATCAACCTGTTGTGAGATGAGCTGTGAGCAACCACATCAGAGGAGCTACTCAGGAGCTGTTTTTAGGCTCAGGACCACGTCTTTCTGTGAGCTGTGTTACAGGGCTCCTTGTGCCTGCCCATGAACCTTCCTGATCCTAATACAGACCCCACCTGGCAAACTTCAAACTCTGATTTGACCTTGGACCCTTCTCAGCATTTTGGACTCATTTGATTACATGGACTCTTGACTGAACCTGGTTACCTTCACTAGAATGGCTTTGCTTAGGGACAGTCATGGGAATGAAGCTCCCCAGAGAGAGAGGGAAGTTGCTGTGGGGACTGCTCATGTTCCAGGGCTCTGCCTTAGGCTGAAGGAACAGCTTGAATAACATATTTAGAAAACTACAGAACCTAACATTCAACAATTTTCAGAAGAAACCTTTACTGCAGATACAGATTAGCAATTTGTTAATCAATTTCCTTACTTTACTATACTATATACTAAAATTAGCACTGACTTTTGTTAAATACTCGTATGAATCAGTGAATATGTCTGTCACAAAGCAGAAAAAAGTAGGTGGATAAGTTGTTATTGCTGTTATTTAATTGATAGAAAGAACAATGTTTAGTCTTTCCATTCTGGTAATCAGTAGATTATATTATGTGCATTATATTTAATTTTATTACTCATTATTTAAATTAGTTGAGGAAATATACATTTCAGAAATGCTACACCTATGTGTAAAAATGTCCCATGAAATATGAATCTCAGTCCTCAAAACAGGAACAACAGTACCCCAACAGTATCCAATCCTCAGACCTTAAGTCAGTCATTAAATATGATTGTTAGCAAAGTAGTGATGATCTAAAAGATCTCTGATCTTTGATGATGCACAAGTATACCATCCTTTTTGTTTCATATGTAGTATTAGAAATAATCAGTTTAAGTACTAGTAACTGATGTGTGTGAGTGATATAAACCAGATTAACTGGGTGCTCTGTTTAAAGGTTAACTAGTTATCTTTGATTGTGACATAGCGAATATATTCATTATTTACATTTGTTTCCTATATTCTAAAAATATAACAACTATATGGTTGCTTGTCACTAAAACCTGGTAAATAATGTCTATGATCTGTAATACTGGCATTACTCAATTGTATAAATATTGATCAGTCTTAACTTGATTATCAATTTATTTGAAAGATTGTTTTTTGTTTTTGTTTGTGTGTTTGTTTATTTTAAGTGATGAGTGCTAGCCTGTAACACACACACTAAGAAAGACCAACCTCTTGTTTTATTTTTCTGTTCTTATTTTAATCTCACACAAAGATATGGGAAGACTAGTAATCTTCCCTGTGGTTCCTTCCATTGCCTGTGATTGTTATAAATTGAAACTGAAATACTGAATGTTCACAAATAAACTTATAAAATGATCAGAAGTGACAGTTAAATGAACTGACAGATTTCATTTGCAAGGTTATTTGCGATTCCATTTTTGTCTCATTCATGTGAATTCACCTAGTTGTTGAGACAAAAGAATTCTTCTTTAAGAGATTAATTTCTTGAACAGTACTTAAGATGCTTCTATGGATGCTAAGAATGATAATCTCACTATTTTCAAAGGTCTAGTTAAATCCATTGTTTTTGTTGATGCTTCTGCTAGAGTTTAGCTTTTATCATTTTCCTCTGTATTAAGGTACTGGTGGTTTAAGCCAAATACAAACTGATAATAATTTTGAATGGATTTTCAAACTGCAAGAAAAATTTTATTTGCTTCTTGCATATCCAGTACTGGAAACACATATGATCTTTCCATTTGATTGTGTAGGTATTGATTTTCTTCAAACCAGTCACATAGTGCTGTGTCTCAGATTTTTGCTTTCATCTTAGCCTCAAATAAATGGAATATTAAAACAAAACAATCAAACAAAAACTGTTCCTAATTACACTGAAATTATACTGAATTACACTGATTTTACCATTCTAAAATACTAACATCAACCTGAACTGGAAAGTGCCAGTTTATCTATGGTCTTTACTTAATGAAGAATAGATTCCTTTAAATAGAAACAGAGAAAAAAAGCCTAAATTATATTCACTCTTAAGGGGCCTAACACCACTGATTTCATACTTAAAATCAACTTCATCAGAATGAAAAGAAATAGCATCTTCAAGTTTTGATTAAGACCTATTGAAGGATATGGATCATGATTTTTTATGTTTAAACATTTAAACTTACTCAAGTCAAATAATGAAGCACAAAAAATAAAATAAAATAAAATAAAATAAAATAAATCTTCAGATTGGGAGATCCAAGTCACAGATTAAGATATCTCAATGTAGATATATAAATATGTATCTTCTATATGTACTAACCATGAGTTGGATATTAAAAGTCCTCCTATGGAGATATCAATACATCCTTTGGAGTCACTGCAATGAGGGGTAGAATGCCCTGAGCAGACACTTAAAATCAGATCTCTTAATCTGTGCCTGCATTTCATTCATTCACTGCACAAAATGCTTCAGTTTGATTAGAACATAGCATAAATCCCACTGAACACAACAAGAAAATAAATGTTTTTCACCTGGCCCATTTAATGTAGTTCAAATGCTATATTTTATTCAGCTGTTGTATAATTAACATTATTTGTTCCAATCATGGATCATCCTATAAGGATGATGGATGAACATTTGACATCCACATCTTCTCTTGAAAGCATCGTAGCAGTCACACAGCAGGCCAGAATGTTCACATTTTTAAAAAATTTATTTAATCTTGACACACCAACCTTCATTGTAACTATTTTTACTGTGTCTTTTTGGACATTTTTCATATACAAATCTATTATCATTTGTTCTGATTCTTCCTTATTTTATTTTTATTTATTTGGTTTGATTTGTGCAGAGACTGCTACATACATAAATTTTATTCCCTGTGTTTTGGTGATCAGTGTCTAGACGTGGAGTTATAGTGTTTCCTTCAATTTAATTAATTAATTTATTTATTTATTTATTTTATCTACATAAAAAATAAGCCTACTATAACTTGTTTATAAGAAGATTTATAGTTCCTCTCAGTTCAACTTTTTGACTATCTCATCTGTCTCTCTCTCCGCAACTCTTTATTTTTAACTGTACTGGTAATTATATTATTGTAATATTTACAATTATGATATTGCATAGTGACATTTAAGTACATTACAATGCAATATCAGAACACAAGTGGTGCAACTCATCCCTGCAGCATGGTTTTCCCATTCTTTGATGCATACATGCCAATAGTTGAATTGAAAGTTTATACATTAAAGGGTCTGAGGGTGAAGTTGTAGCTATGCTTTCACACAGTGGGCTGGTGATTAGAGATTAATACTGTGTTGAAAATAAATGTAAACTTGTTTTCTGTACTACTTTTTCTTCTCAACTGAATAATTATACTGAACCAAGTAGTACTGAACCAAACACTGTAAGGTGTTTTCATGTTTTTGAATTAGTAGGAATAAACAGTAATGAACAAAGGAATAGTCTAGGAAAAATAGCAAGCAAGCAAGCAAACAAACAAAAAACAGCATCTAAACCAACAATCATTTTTATGAAGGAAATCCATAGCACTGGGGAAGATGGAGCCAGATATCTGCTCTTTTGCCCTCTTATAAATGCCCAGTGACTTAACTACAGAACCAAATGTTTTTCTTTACAGCATAGAGACAAACCACAGAGGGAAGCACAGCTGTCAACAAAGATAAAATTTGTAAAGGAAAGAGAATACAAGCTACAGAGAAATAAAACAAGTGGAAAAATCCACATCCTATGCCAGTTTATGTTAGAAAATTAAAGAAAAATATAAAGACAAGTTGGTAAATCATAAAGGTTTTGAAAACAAGTATTTCTCAAACAAGTTGATCTACCACTCTTTTAAGTCATTACATATTTAAAATTGTTTTATTAATTGTTTTATTTATTTATTTTCATTTAGCATTTTAATGTGTACTATAGCAATTAAAGTAACTCCTTGAGTATCTGGGAGTCTGAGAGGTGGAAAGACTACTGGATTCACCTTCCCAGAAAGAGGCCCAACAGGCAGAAGGAACACCCAATAGAGGTGTTCCTCTCTCCATTTGGCTGAAAGGACCGACCTAGATGATATGGGACGTTGGCAACAATCCCAGCCTGACAGAGCAGGCATGTCCCCTCAGGGACTTCCACACCTTTCCAGGTGCACAATAGGTATGAAGCTTTGCAGATTGATCTGAACAATATTGAGGAACATGGTATGTCTGAGGTCATGTTGGCCTGTGTCCTGCATTAAAACAGCTCCTAACAACAACAATACAATAAAAAGACATGTTGTTGTGGGAGAGTCTGTTCTGAAGGGAACAGAAGGTTTGATATGTTAACTGGTCCCACTGCATAGGGATGTCTGCTGCTTTCCTGGGGACCAGAGTAGGGACGTAAAGAAAAAGCATCCTTCCCTGGTTCAGCCCTAGGACTATTACCCATTATTGGTCTTTCAGGTAGGCAGTAGCGATGAAGCTTCAAGACAAAGTCCAAGGGCAATCAATTAAAAGAGACTTAAGGGCCTTGGGACAACTATTTAAATGGTCAGCAGCACAGGTGCTTTTTTCCTCAGCTGCCCACCCAAGTAAAACCACCACATCTATCCCTTCCAGTTGCAGGAATTGATGAGGTGAGGAATAGGAAGAGCCACCAAATCAATATCTGGTTCCAAGCCCGGTGTCACCAGCAGAACTTATTATTATTATTATTATTATTATTATTATTATTATTATTATTATTATTATTAATTTTTATTTATTTAATGACAGATCATTTTACAAAACACCATGTCTGCTGGTTCACCTGTCTCTAAGGAGGGAAAAGGATCTTTTTTCAGGAGTTAGTAGGGCTCCCTGATAGGTCTTTAAACAAGATTTGAAAGGGGAAAGGGATAAAACCAGGCTTGACAAAGACAAGTCTGGGAGTGGTATAGCAATGGTTAAGGGATGATGTACTAGCACAGTCCATCGGACTTCTGGTGGGGATGAAGAGCCATGTGGCACCAAAGGCACAAGGGACATTTGACGGGTTGTAAATAACAAAAATGCCTGCAGGATTCAGGGTTTCTCCCCACAAAAAAAGATGACAGGATTGCTAGCCCAACTGAAGTCCATCCACACTAATGCTCACAGTATGGGCAACAAACAGGAGGAGCTGAAGCCCATTGCAAAGCAGGAGGGCTATGACAAAGTTGCTATCACTGGAACCTGGTAGGAAGGCCTACATGACTGGAGTTCTGCTATAGATGGCTACAGACTCTTCAGAAGGGATAGGCTTGGAAGGAGAGGCAGTGGGGTTAGCCATGTATGTTGGGGAGCATTTGGATTGTTTTGAGAATAGTAATGGTGATGACAAGGTTGAATGTTTATGGGTAAAAAACAGGGAGAAGACCCATGAGGTAGATGTCCTCGTGGTCATCTGTTATAGACCACCTAACCAGGCTGAAGAAGCAGACAAAATATTCTACAAACAGGCTGGGAGAAGTCTTCCATTCAATAGCCCTTATTCTCACAGAGGACTTCAACTTACCACATATCTGCTGGAAATATAACACAGAAGAGAGAGAAAACAGTCTGGGAAGTTTCTAGAGTATGTGAAAGATAACTTCCTGGCACAGCTGGTGAGTGAGCCAACTAGGGATTGTATCCCACTAGACATTTTGCCAGATAGAATCCACCTGAGGGAACTGGCAGAAGTGCTCACCGAGCCACCTTCCAATATTTATCAGCAGTCCTGGCTATCAGGGGAGGTCCCAGTTGACTAGCAGCTAGCAAATATGATGCCCACTTACAGTCCTGTCAGTGTGACCTCAGTGCCAGGGAAGCTCACAGAGAAGATTATCTTGAGTGCCATCATGCAGCACTTATAGGACAACCAGATGATCAGACACAGTCAGCAAGGGTTTATCAAAGGAATGTCCTATTTGATCAACCTGATCTTCTATGTTGAGGTGATGCACTCAGTGGATGAGGGAAAGGCTGGGGGTGTGGTCTACCTAGACTTCAGTAAGGCTTTTGACACCATTTCCCATAGCATTCTTCTGAAGAAGCTGGCTGTTCAAGGCTTGGACATGTATACGCTTTGTTGGATTAAAAACTGGCTGGGTGACCAGCCCCAAAGAGTCATGGTGAATGGGAATAAATGCACCAGTAGTGGTGTCCCACCAGGGCTCAGTACTGGGTCCAGTTCTTTTCAATATCTTCAATGATCTGAATGAGGGGCTCACATGCAACCTCAGTGAATTTGCAGACAACACCAAATTAGGTGTGGGTGTTGATCTGCTTGAAGGTAGGAGAGCTCTACAAAGGGACCTGGATAAGCTGGACTGATGGGATAAGGCCAACTGTATGAAGTTCAACAAGGTTAGGTGCTGGGCCGTGTACTTGGGACTCAACAAGGTTAGGTGCTGGGCCGTGTACTTGGGACACAACAACCCCATTCAATTCAACAGGCTAAGGGAAGAGTGGCTGGAAAGCTGCCTGGCGGAAATGTATCTGGGGGTATTTATTGGTCAATAGCCAGCTGAATATAAGACAGTAGTGTGCTCAAGTGACCAGGAAGGCCAACGGTATCCTGGTCTTTTTTTTGAGATTAAAGAAAGAAAACTTCGGAGGTTGAAGTTATAGTCTCTGAAAACTAGTTTTCATATTCAAATTAATCTAAATCTGGAAGGGATTTAGCATTTCCCAGAGAAAAATAGCAACAAAACATGAAAATAAAATTCCTGTGAAGTGTTAGACTTGGCAATGCTGTTTGCTGAACATTTAACTCCCATAGGGAAAAAAAATAAATAAATAAAAGCTGTGTATTTTATATAGTAATATTGGTGATTAAGTTTTAATTTTCTTATATCTATGACAAAAAAAATCTAATTATTCAAGAAATAAAATGTCCAGAAAACAAAGATTTCTTCACTTTCTTTAGGCAATTGCCATGTTCTATTACGCACAAAATACAATTGGGTTTTCATGCATTTGGAACTGAATTATCAACCTATACAAATGAATCCTTCAAATTGCAATGATCCATTTATATTCATTCCACTTATTTTGTCTCTCTATGCTAAGAACAGTGTCCTTAATACAAAGTATATCTTGATATCTTGAGCAGAGCCCTCAACTATAAGTGCTTTATCTAGCACTCTGAAAACAATATTCAATGACAGCTAATTCAAGTATAAAATATCATCTAAATATCTGTAGGAAGGAAATATGCTTTTCAAATGATCGTGAGCAAGGTTAGAGCAAATGAATGTAGACTTGAAGGAAAGCTCAGCAGAACTGTCTGCTATATTCACCCAAGTTTTATTATCTGATCTTCAAAAGTTATCCATGTTTTAGATCTGAGTTCCTTTTTTCTTAGATCTTACTATCTTACGATCTTACCTTATTATTTTCTTTGGGTCTCCTGAGGCTTTTGCAAATGGTGTGTACTTGGATATTTTACTGCCATAATTGAAATTTCTCTCTGAATTTATAGGAGTGTAGACATGTTCATGTATTGCAAATACTTGTAATGAGAGTTTTAGCGAGGTACTATTTTTTATGAAACACTGTTGGACTGTAAATGGGAAACAGAATTTTCTGTTATGCTTATTTCAGTTGAGGATAGGAGGAATTCTGGATCTATGAAGCATAAAAGAGGACTTTTTATTCTTGAAATATAAGATCACATATTCTATGTGTTCATGGAAGATCTAAAAAACAATACTAAATCAAAACACATTTACAGATATGATTAATATAATCTTTCTCTTCCAAATTGCAAGAGAAAAGAATTCATCTAGAAGTTCTCTAAAGTATTTAAGACTCCCTTAAAATTTCATCAGGTCAATACTTTTACTTTTTTCTTTAAAAACTTACATGCAATCTTCACTTTGACTAGAGTAATATCACCTGTTCAAGATACGTAGTTTTAATAGTTTCTTAAGAAGAGGAGCCTAGTAGTCTCACTCTAGCAGGTCCATGTTCTTATGTTGAAGAACCTATAACTGAATGAAGTACTCCAGGTGGGGTTTCCCAAATGCAGACTGAAGTTGGAGAATCACCTCCCTTGACCTTCTGGTCATGCCTCTTTTGATATAGCCTAGGATACTGTTGGTTTCCTGGATTGCAAGCACATGAGTGGTCTTGTTGGGTTTTTCATCAAATGCTTTTCCATAGGGCTGTTCTCAATCCATTCTCCACCTGGCCTGTATTTGTGCTTGGAATTGCCCTGACCCACGTGCAATCTTTTTCCTTTCCCTTCAGTACAAATTCTAATCTGTTCAGTAAAGCCAATTCAGGTGGCTAACTTTGTTAGAAACTAATTACTTTTATTCTGCTTTTTATTTACCTGGGTGTTTGGCTTAGTTAAAACAGAAAAAAAATAAGAGCTGGAGTTGGTGCAAAAGAGGAAAATAGGATATGTCGAGGAGCATATGGAGTGGAGACTCCTGGAAGGAAGAACTGAAATTTACTCTTCGGAGTCACCAAGTTGGCCTGAACTATGTGAAACTTGATTCCAGAGGTACTTAAGAGATTCTTTAGGTAACTTTTGTCTAATAACAGAGAAATTTCTTCCGTAATAGCTGTGAATTCCTATCTGAGGAGCTTTCAGAGTTCATGGTTAAGCCTACATAAAAATAAGATTATGGTCAACAGGATCTTTCATATGGTAACTTCATATGGTAACTTTCATATGGTAACAGTCCCATCATTGGCGATAATTTTAGTGTCAACAATGGTTTTAAAATAAAAATAGGCATACTGATATGAGGAATAATGAAATAGCAAATGGACAATATTTTGTTCATGTTTCACAAATGTATTTAGATCATTACTCTATCACATGAAAAAGTGAGGCAATGATAATAAAAATCATGTCCTATAATGATGATATGTTGAAACACATCTCTTAAAAAAAAAAATCTTTAAAAGAAAAAAAAAAAAAAAAACAGAAAGAAATGTAGGTTATCAAGCATTGGTTTAAATAGTATGCTAGTGATGTATAGCAATCTTTTTGTTTGTTTTTGTAATTTATGTAATTTATTGCATTACCCTTCTACTGAAAGTCATTCATAGACTGATGATTACCTTGGTTCTAGAGGAACTTCATATATAGTACAGTAGGCCATACTATAGGGAACTAGAATCTGAAGAAGATCTGAAAACTTAAATAATTCTGTACTGATTTCAGGTTTTTCAGGATTTTAAGATAAAGAACTGTAAATTCAACAGTTACAATGTAATTGCTGCATTAAAAATGAAGATCCATAATTAAATAGCATATAATTTGCTGCCTGTGGGATGAAATGTGTACATTTTTGTTATCTTTACTTTTTCAACATATCTATGTTGTCTATACATTGCGAAATCAATGAAATGGGTCATGTAAATCTCATTTCTATACTATTTTTTAAAGGCTTAGTTGTTTTTATTGTTATTAAAACACTATGTAATTAACATTTTTATGTATATGCTGTAAATTATATAAAACTGATGTAAATGCCAAATTTTTGCTCCCACAAAATAGTAGATTGTGATGTACTCTTTATCAAAGTTCCTCTGGTACTAAAATGGAGGATATAAATGGCTGTTAATTGAGGTAAAATATTATTGTATAAAGAATTAAATAAAACAAAATGATGTTTTTAAACTTTTTGTTTGTTTGTGTGTGCTAAAATTTCATGTCCTGGACACATTGTATTCTGTGTCTAAAAAAATACACAAACCTTCATATTCCTTCTCCTACTTCAAAAACTAATCCCATAAAATTGGGAACATTCCCTTCGAGACATACTGAAACAGAACAAGAATTAATAGGGTGAGATGAGAAAGAAACTATTTTGCAAGACTTTTGGAAGATTTTTGCAAGAGTTCCTAATATGTAATACATGTAGTATATTCCATGTTTGAAATTCAGTGCTGTGATCATATTCATAATGCAAAATGCACCTTGCTGCCAAATACTTTAAGTTGCTTATTCAGAATGTGCATCACAGTGTTAGTTATATTTATCTGGCATATTCTTATATTTTGATACATAAAGTTTCTAATAATCAATACTTTTTTTGTGTGTGTATGTAATGTAGATATTTGTTTTCATCTTACCCCATTTAGAGACTGGAAAAAAAGAAGTTTCTCTTCTTGTCTGTGGAAGATACGAACATTTTAACTTTAAAAGCATAATACAGCCAACTAAGGTGTTTTGGATTAACTCCAGTAGGCAGCTCAGCACTACTTAGCTCTTCAGTCACTCCCCCCACAGTGGGAAGGGGAAGAGAATCAGAAGGGCAAAAATGAGAAAACCCGTGGGTTGAGATAAAGATAGTTTTATAGGTAAAGCAAAATCTGTGCTCACAAACAAAGCAAAATAAGGAATTTGTTACCTACTTCCCAGTGGCAGGCACATGTTCAGCCATTTAAATGAAAGGAGGGCTCATGCATATCATGCATAATGATTACTTAGGAAGACAAACACCAAAACGCTGGATGTCCCCCTGCTCCTTCCTTTTCACAGCTTCTATTGCTAAGCATGACATTATATGGTATGGAATAACCATTTGGTGAGTTGGGATCAGCTGTCCTGTCTGTACCCATTCATGCTTCTTGTGCACCCCCAGATTCATCACTGGCAGAGCGAACATCACAAACAGAAGGCCTTGGTGCTGTGGAAGCACTGCTCAGCAATAGCTAAAACATCTGCACATGACTATGACTGTTTTGGTCATAAATCTAAAACATAGTTCTACACAGGTTATTATTAAGAAAGTTAATCCCTTACCACCTGAAATGACTGCAGATGTAATAAGTACAGTATTAACAGAGCTTGCCAATAGTCCGAGGAATTACTCTGTTAACGTTATCTTTGTGTTTGTTCCTATGTAAACACTATTTGCAATAATATTTTAATTTGGTGTTTAAGAGAATATTTGAAATTTCCCATTATTTTTTTTTTTCAGTCTTGTCTGCTGTCCCATGTTTCTTTTAAATTACGTTTTCTTTCTTTCTTTCTTGTTCTTCCTTCCTTCCTTCCTCCCTCCCTCCCTCCCTCCCTCCCTCCTTTCCTCCCTCCCTTTCTTCTTTCTTTCTTTCTTTCTTTCTTTCTTTCTTTCTTTCTTTCTTTCTTTCTTTCTTTCTTTCTTTCTTTCTTTCTTTCTTTCTTTCTTTCTTCTTTCTTTCTTTCTTTCTTTCTTTCTTTCTTTCTTTCTTTCTTTCTTTCTTTCTTTCTTTCTTTCTTTCTTTCTTTCCAAGTAAATCTTGTCAATGATTAAATTTACTTAACATATATTATTTAGACCTAGAATTAAGGGAAATTTTGAATTCTTCAGTCCTTGCTATGAGAGTTGTATAAATAAACTTGACTTCATATATCTAAAAAGAGTTTTAGGGAAAGTGATTTATTACTTTCTGAGTACTTGATTTTTTTTTTTTTTTAGATTTTTTTTTTCCTATGGGTGTGAGTTTTTTATAATTTTTGAAGTAATAAAATTCTGGTCCTTAACACCAAACAACTTTCAAGGAATCAAAATGGAGCCATTCAACTTTTCATTATTTTAACCATCTAGTTACTCATCAGCCCTACATATAGCTAGATAATTTATCATTTCTTTGCAGAATTCTATTTTTGCGTTTGCAATGTTTGTAACTTCAGAAAGAATCTCATAATGCTGGTGTTTCTGCTCGGTGCACTAAAGCAGTGTGCATGGACTCCACAGCCTATGAAATCCATCAATAGCTGACATGTTCATTGTCCATATGACATGTTCATTACTCATATTTCATTTCAGGTAAAATTCTTACTTTAGTTAACATCTATTTTTCTTGTTTGAACACTTTATGCTGATGAATGAGATGGCACTTGTCCATAAGTGGTCTCTGAAAGATGTGTGAGGATTTAACAAAATGCAGGTCCAAATTGAAGCATCTGCATGTTTCTTACGACAATGCTATGTACTCAATAATAGAGGTTTAAATGAATCAGTGTATTAATGGATTAAACACCACTAATCAGATCATTTAATGTCAGTGTGACTTTAGAATAACAATTAATTTCACAATTATTTTTCCATTATGTGAAATACATGTAAGTGAATTCACTTTCCAATAAGTGAAATTCACTTTCCAATAAGTGAATTCACTTTCCAATAAGTGAAAACATCAAGACAGTTTCAGCCAGAGTTAGAGAAAAAAAAGAAAAAAAAAATCTATTGTGTATTTATCTGAGAGCTTCTGGCAGGGACCTGTAAAATCACAAGAATTTTATCATTATACATTATACAAGAATTTTATCATTATACATTTCAGCAAATCTGAGTAAAGCAATCTAGGTAAAAACTGCAGTTGAACTACATTTATACTGTTACTTTCAAACACTGGTGCTTAAAATAATTCAACCTGTATGTCATTCCCAGAATTTCTACCAACTATTGTTAAGTATTCAAAAATCTGCATAAGTGATAAAGCAGGTTTTTTTTCTTTTTTTTTTTTTTTTTCTTTTTTTTTTTTTTTTTTCTTTCTTTCTTTCCTCTTGTCTTTCCAGTTGGTTAATCTTTGTCTATACATGGCAAGGTTGTTTTTCATCCTTGGAGGTCAAATGCTTATTATTAAATACATGGTCCACAGGGTACCAGATTTACTGCATAACTCTAATGATCTGAATACAAGAAATCTTCTTGGCCTTGAGCTGCAGATCAAAAGTAGAAACAAATAGAGATTGTTCTAATTTACATTCTGGGGACACTTTTGTTACTATTCTAAGGACTTTAGAAAGATCCTCTACAAATTAACTTTCTGCTTATTAACAAGTTTTCATCATCATCATAGAACAAGAAGCCTTATACATGAACATATAAATGAAAAGTGCCATGGACAGTAAAAGGAACTTAGAAGATTTTTATGTATGTAAAACCTTTTTCTGTATTCTAGTTTTATATTAAATTCAAAATCTGTCTAGAAGATATAGATGAATATATTTTAAGAAAATTTGAAATTGTCTGAATATAGTACTTATGTTCTAAGTTTTTCATGATTGTGAGCTTGTTTTTTATAGTAAAATCAGCAAGATAGTTAAACAACAGAAATAATCTGTAATCATATATTCCAGTCTGAATGTGATAAAAAAAAAATAATAAAATAAAAATTGTTTATCTAGTGTCAAAAACTGTATCAAGTGCTTCTAGATAGAATAAAAATCAGAACCACTAACTTATGTGAAGGCAGATAAACAGGTAATAAGAACTCCATTTACAAGATGAGATAGAGACCTGTGTGTATCTTTGCCAAGTGAACATTAATTCTATGTACTGTGCTGGTAGCCATTAGTAGAGAGCCACATTTAGTAAGCATAACAATGTATGCTCACATGATAAAAGATCCAGAGAATAAAACAATTTGCTAGTTATTTTTTTTTTTGATGGTGGGGTTAGGTTTCAGATTCCTAATCAAACATATATCATTTGATTCTAAGATATCTTTGGTTTAAATGTTCAAAAAATTATCTTATGTAAAAGGCTTCTGCTAAATGGGTCATTTTCTTCATCCAATCTAAAATTGTCTTCTACATAATGTTGCCTACAGGTAAAAATCTGTGTTCCTTCTCCGTCCTGCAGCATTAGATTTGGTTCTGTTGCTGCCAGTGAACCCTTAAATATATTCTGCAGCTGACATATATCACTTAAAAGTATGATGTACTCTGGCATATTCCACTCCAAAAACCTTTTAACATGCCAGTCATATAGCAACAATGATATATTCCTCTCTGCTAAGAGATTTCATTGCTGCAGGATGGATAAATAGATAAATTGTTTTCCTCTGGACATCTCCTAAAGAAACTGTGATCTAGGTTTCTCTTCTAATTCTGAAAAACAAAACAAAATAAAAATGAATAAATAAAATAAGTTTGCTATTGGAGGATTGGTTTATGGTGCAGGATAAGTTTAAATAAAAATACTCATCTGTTGGCTCTTGTCTATATTTAGAAGACATTTTTCAGTACTGCATGCATTATTACCCCTTCTGTTTCTCTGGGATATTTCTCTTAAAGGTACTGATTACTTAGTGCACAGAACTATAAGGAAAGTCTAAAACTATGTGGAGAAAAGAAGGTAAATCTGTTGAGAGATACTGTTTATTAATACTAGTCAAACAGCAAAGGTGGAAATCTGAGTGTCTTGAGACATGTCTGAGACTCAAATCTGGAAACCAACAAAGTCTGGAAAGAGACTAACTAACTCTCCATAACTAACAATTTTCAGAGGCCTGTTCTTGGAAGGTTTGTGCACTCATAGTTCATAATAGTTATAATAAACAGAACTGTTGTGAGAGGAAACATTAAAATTTGCAGTAAACTGAGGAAATTAGTTTGTTACTCATGAATGCACACACTAGACCTTATGTAGTTTATTAGGATTAGCTAACATCTTATGCAATGTGTAATGTAAACTTCTTACTACACATAAAAAATGGCAGCTGAACAAGTCTACAAAGTAGCTGATGTTAAAATTGGTGGTCCACTTTTTCCATCTGCAGGTCCCACAAATATTTCCACTACTTTTTTCTGAGCTTTTGTCATTGTCCTTTGAAGTCAGCTGATTCAAAGTAAAATCCAGAAGGAAAATAACGTAGAAATAATTTACACAATCTTCTAATATTTTAGCTCTCTAAACTAGCTCATTTTAGAGTCAGATGGGCACCTCCATCAGTACTGGAGAGAGGGCAGGAGCTCTGGGATGGAATTTGGAGGACTGCTTTTAGTGGAGAGTCATCTGTATGACCCTCATACCAATTCACATTTTTTTCACATACCAGGGCTGTTCTTTCACACTGAGACCAAACATACAGGTTTATATGCACACTTATTGTTAAATTCTCCTTTCTGAAACCAAGTGGTCGCATGTAAACTTTCTATTGGGAGTGTCTTCTAACACATGCTGTGCTCATATGTAATTTTGGAGAGCTTTAGGTGACCTGAGCCAAAATTCTGCAAGGGAATGCTATATAAATTTAAGATAATTTAGCAGATGATTAACTTCCAGTGCCTGGAACCTTAGTTTTCTTGTTTTGTTTTGTTTTTGTTTTTAACAACTTTGGATACTCTACAACTTTAGATAACTTACAGCTATGGATAAATACTATTAAAACAGATTAAATATAGTCCAAAGAAGTGCCTAAAACAGACAAAAAAAAATCGGTGAGGGAGTTCTCTGGATTAAATTTTCCCTAACATAGTTGGTCACAAATAGCTTTAAATTCAGAGCAGAAATCAGCTTGATTTACAATGGTTGGATACATCTCAGATTCTAAAGCAGGGGATGACAAGCAATCATAAAGCTATCTCTTTCATAGATATGGACTATGACTTTCTTTTGCTTGTATTCAGTATTGTAACTGAGATACGAATGGATTTTAGGAATGCTGACTCTTACCTTAGCCTAATTTCCTCTTAACAATTTTAAACCTCTCTTTTAAAGAACAGTTCATATGTGGGTGTGTTTTCTTTTAAAGAACACAGATAACTTTTAAGAACCCTTACAATTACATGAAACCTACTTTCAAACTTTAAGTACCTTTCTCTTCAACATCTTTTCTAGTTTTATTTCAAAAAAAACCTTCATTACAATGAGAAGATTGAATTATCCCACGGGGATTAATATTTTAACAACCATAAAGCTTTTCTTGCGTGATAATTATTTCTCAAATTATGAATTATGTTTTAAGCATGTGGGCAGAATGCTCTGATTTTCTTGTTCAAATGTAAACAGTCTCAGTGGGTAGCTAAGAATTCCATAAGTTGATGAATATTTATATGTCTTCATAAGGCTTGACATCTGCCATGTTGTGCATATTTATGATCTTGTTCTGTGTTAGAGTTCTTGAAGGAGATCAGGTAGAATAAACCCTTATTACTTTGTGGCATAGGTTTTTAATGTTCATGAATTTGGAACTCACTTGCTCTGCAGGCTAAATGAAGTGCCACAGTAGGCCTATTTGGGACAATATTAATTTTACAGGAAGTAATGGAATTTCACAAAATACAAAAGGAGAGCAATCTAAAACCTTCAATATGAATTTTCATAAAAGAGCAAACTCTTTGTGGTTGAGAAACAGCTCTGGAAATTGTCTAATCCAACTTCTCACTAGAGCAGGTTACTCAGAGCTTTGTTCAGTCTGGCTTGAAATATCTCCAAAGGATGGAGACTCAACAACTTTCTGGGTAGCCTGTTCCAGGACTTAACCATCCACAAAGTACAGATTTTTTCCTTCAGTCTAAGTGTTTTTAAATTTCTTGTATTTAAGTTTGTGTTCTTTGCCTCTGGTCCTGTCATGGGGCACTACTGAGAAAAATGTAGTTCCTTCTTCTTCATTCCCTCCCATCAGCTATTTATGGTTAGAAACTTAGAATTCCTCACTCTGCACGACCTTTTAAGAACAACTGAGAGTGGTGTCACAGTGTCATCAGCCAGCTCCCACATCATTTGTGGGTGCATCCCATCAGGTCTCCTTGACTTCTGTATGTTCAGTTGGTTTAAATGTTCTCTAAGATGATCCTCCACTACTGAGTATAATGTATGTCTTTGCTCCAGACTTTCTCAACAGTCTCAGGGGTCAAGGACTGAGGCTGAGCTCAGGACCAAAGGCTGAGCTCATCATTGAAGATATTTGAAGGCATTTGATAGAAGTATAGAAGGCATTTGATTTATGTGATTTAGGTGATTTTTATGTTCCTTGTCAATAGGTCCCCAGACCCAATCAGCAGCTGATCCATGTTTGCCCTAGTCTTCTTTTTGTTGCTGATAGAAGCCTTCCCTTTTGCTGTTCATGTGCCTTGCCAGATTCAGCTCCAGATAGGCTTTGGTTTTCCTATACCCACACCTGCATGCTCAGACAATGTTTCTAAATTCCAAACAGGTGACTAGACCCTGTCTCTACCTTTTGCTTCTTCATCTTTTTTTATTTAAGTTTTGTAGAAGCAACTTGTTCATCCGTACTTGTATGAACATACTTGGCATACTCTTGCTGCCTTTGCCTGACTTCATCCATGCCAACTTGGATCATTTTTGAGCTTTAAGGAGGTGATTGTTGAATATCAACCATCTAAACTGGAGCTGTCCTCTCTCCAGGGCTCATGGGATTCTTCCAGGGAGATGCCTGAATGTGTCAGTCTTCTCTTCTGAGGCCCGGGGTTGTGATCCTGCTATTTCCCATGTTCTCTCTTCTTGGAATACCTAAATCCACCACGTTATTGCCAACATTGCCAACACTGCACCACACCTTCACACACCCACCACTTCCTTGTTTATAAGAGGTATAGCAGAGCACCTCACTGGTAGACTCCTAGATCGCAACTAGGAAGTTGTCATCAGTGCACTCCAGAAACCTTCTGGATCACTTGTGCTCTGCTGTTTTGTCTTTCTGGCAGATATCGGGGTGGTTGAAGTCCCTCACAAGGACAAGTGCTGCTAGGCATAAGGCTTTTTTATTCTGTTTGCAGGTCTTATCTCATCTGCTTTTACTTCCTTATCTGGCAGACATGCTGGTCATCATCACCTTCCTTTCCCATCAGTCCTACTTCAAAGCTTTAATCTCTATGTTTATGAGACTGTAGTCAAAAAATTATTTTTTCCCACTTGGTCAGGTGGATCCTTTCTCTTCCTAATAACCCTTGATCCTCAAAGAAAGTCCCATGGATGTAAAAGTCAACATTAGCAAAAGCTATGCTGACCTTGGTCCTTCTGGCCAGCACAAACTGTACAAGTAGGTGTTGATGTCCAGGATCTTTTCACTCCTTAAGCCCTTCTTCCTCACTGGCAGGACTTAAGAGAAAACCACATGGTTCCCCATACCACATGCTCCCGCAGAGCCATGTAATCACGTTCAGTGGGATCCATGGTTCCCCAGACCATGTAGTTGATGCCCACGTTGAAGAACAGCAGTGGGTGAAGGTTTGAGGGCCTGAGAAGCCTCAGCAGCCTCCCCAGAATGTTGTGGATATGAGACTGGGCAAGCAGCAAAGCTCCCCAGATTGCAGGCAGCCCCTGCAGCAGAGTCTCCCACTACTGTCACTGTTTCTTCTGAGTGCTGCTGTGGGACTCAGGTCAGCTGTTTTGGGTGCTTGGTTGAAAACAGATCCTAGTTCATCATCTGCTAGTAAATCCAATCTTGTTACATTTGCAGACTTTCTAATGCAACTGATACTCAGTTTGGATTAGGACAAATGCTATCAGACTTTCAGTTATACTCATGTGCAGAGTAATTTGAATTACTCTGTGGTGATAATGCAATAAATATATCATAAGTCATCACTTCATATTAGTGGATAGAAGAGGTACCACTCTTTATCGAAATACTACATACCAGTATTTTAGGATTCTAAAAAATGTCTATTTGCACTATATATGAGGAAGTTATAAAAAGTAAAAAAACTAATTAATCTATGAATTTGTTATTAATTTATAATAATGTTCAGTGGGTATCAATACATTACCCTAACATGACTGTTGTCCTTATCTTTATTTCAGGAACTTTTTAGCAACTCATAAAATTACCACTGTGCTGAGCAGTTTACAGGTGCAGAACAGAAAGATGATCTTTGCCATAAGGAATTCAGTAAGACCAAAATTATTTTTACATATGTTTGAACATTATATTTCCAGCTACCTTGTTAGCATAGTTAATCAATGCATTTACATGTCTCCTACAAATTAATGAATGTTAGGAATTTTTTATGTTCACTGGAACTCAGACGACATTACTGTTGCACATTCCCAGGTAAATTTGCTTTACTACAAAAAATAAAATTTTGATTTTTATTAAACATGGTTGGTCTTGGTTCAATATTATATCAATGAAAATACTGTGATAACAGTTTGTGTAGATTCAGCTTGTCCAGGTTTCAATACAGTCCTAGTAGGTAAAAGCTACTTAGATGTATGGAAAATGTCCATATATTTCTTGTCAAGACTATAGATAGAAAATGAGAATTTGAAGTTCATTTTGTGTGTAGCCTAGTACACAGCAAAATCATAGTTCACTTATTTTATTTTTATGAAACAAAACAGAGAATTTGAATAGATCAATTATATTTATTATTTATGAGCTTTCTCCTGATTTTATTAATGACTGCTGCAATAATCAGCTAAGTATGTACCAATCCAAAATTTGCAGCACTTCATGAAAAACTGAGTAAATAAGTAATAATTTCAAATATGATTATTGTATAAATTTTCTTGCAACACGAGACTCTATATATGTGAAAAACTAGATTTAATATAAATACTAATTTTTACTTAGGAAAAAAAATAACACTGAAAATCACATGACAGATTTCATGTGAAATACAAAGTCATGCTGATTTTAATGGGCAATTTCTATAAGCCTTTTAAAGCACACTATAAAACTGCTATTCACAAACTTCCCTTGCAAATTCCATAGGCTGACTGAAGAAATCTTATTGTTTTCTACTAAAATCTTTGTGATTTTTCATAAGATCTTATGGTAGAAATTTAACTTGAATATGCAGAGCTTGATGATCTTGAGGTCTCTTCCAACCTAGAAATTCTGTGATTCTGTGATTCTGTGATTCTGTGAATATCATATGCATTCTAGAATATGCATTGAAGTTACAGGCAAATATACTGCCTAGGTTCATAGCCAGAGGTATTAGCAAATAAATGAGCAGAGTTGCAGTAAACAGTTCAGGTAAATGCAATGACATAATTCTCTGTCAAGGAAATTAATTGAATTCTATTTTGGGTCACATTTTCTATGAAATTTACTAATGTTTTCATCTTTAAAATGTTACATCTTTGCCCATTTATATCATTTAAGAGTCTGTGGTTCCATTAGTCATCCAAAAAGAAATAACAGAATAGCTGTCAGCATTATTAAGTATTGTTCTAAATTGCTGAAGTAGAGCTTGGTTATGTGTGAGCCAAGCCTCCGCTCCTTCTTTTCTTGGATATCTATCAAAACACTGTTTTGAAAAGAAGTTCTACAGAAATTAGTAGCTGTTTTTAGAGACATAAAGTTCCATCTGATATACAAAAATCCTACTTCATGTTTTCCCTAACAGAGAAAAATAATACATAAATAAATAAATAAATAGACTTTTAATGTCAGAAGAGAGACTGACTTCAGGCTTGCTAGCTAGCTTCAAATGTTACTTATGGATGTATTTCTATTAAATCATCAACATTAATTTATGAGAACATATGAAATGAACATGTAGAAATATTATTCCAACAGGGTTATCTGATCGAGGATTTCTAAATTGGGATTTAATGCCCTCAGTCTCACTAACTGGTGGACTATCAAACTATAGGCACCAGTTTCAAGAACAACCTGGACTTTGCAGGTGATAGACAAGACTATGAAAGAGAGTAGACTGTGGACCAGGAGGGGTTCTGGAATCTCAAAAGTCTCATGAAGTTCAACAAGGAGAAGTGCAAAGTTCTGCACCTGGGGTGGAACAACTCCAGACACCAATGCATGCTGGGGGCCGCCGCCAAGCTGGAAAGCAATCTGGCAGAAAAGGCCCTAAGAATCTGGGTAAACACCAAGCTGAACAGAAGTCAGTAATGTGCAAATACCTCTAAGAAAGCTAATAGTATTCTTGAGCACATTAGACAAAATATTGCCAGCAGGACATCAGTAAGATAAGTGATCCTTCCTTGCTACTCAGCATTGGTGAGGCCATACCTGGAGTACTGTGTCCATTTCTGAGCCCCCATACAAGAGAGAACCAAACATTCTGGCAAGACTCAGCAGAGGGCCACAAAGATGATCAAGGGACTGTAGTATCTCTGCTATGAGGAGATGCTGGGAGAGCTGAGCCTGTTCATCCTGGAGAAAAGGAGGCACAGGGGGATTCTTATCAATGTGCATTGACACCTGAAGGGAGAGTGAAAAGATTAATCCATGATATTTTCAGTGTTGCCTAGTGCCAGGATAAGAGGCAATGGGTACTAACTGTAACACAGAAGGTTCTATCTAAACATCAGAAACACTTCTTTACTGTACAGAAGATGGAACTCCAGAACAGCTTGTCCAGAGAGGTTGTGGAGTCTCCCTCCTAGAAGATATTCAAAAGTCATCTGTATATGGTCCTGGACAAACTACTTTTTGTGGCCATGCTTGAGAAAGGGTTGGTTCAGATGTCCTTCAGAGGTCCCTTCCCACTCTAACCATTCTTTTATTCTTTGAAATCTTTCATTAACTCTGTGCATATTTGTACTCTCTTCCAGGTGTATGGGTGCTGCAAGGACTACATGCCAGCTACTGAAGAGACCTGTATGTGCGTGAGTGAAGACTGGTGCCAGCTATGAGAGTCGGGCTGGGGGAAGCGGGCACCCTTAGACTGTGCTACCAGCTACTGGCATAAGTTCATTTATTATTTATTCTTTTTTACTTCATTTATTATTATTATTTATTATTATTATTATTTACCCCACTCTACAATTTTTCTTGCTTTTGTTCTTTGTATTATCTCTCCTGTCCTACTGAGGAAGTGTGGGAAAGTATGCATGCATTTCTGTGGGTGCTTAGCCAATGACTAGGGTTAACCAACCACAGGGAGAGTACAAAGTATGAATTAATCTATACTGATCAGCTTGGAAAATTCTACCCATCAGAATCCTATTATTTGTCTGTGTGTTTAAAACATTTAATTTGCTTTCTGTTGTTTCTTTAACAGAAGCTGAGGAAATGTTTATGCCAGTGACTGAATCAACCAGGATACAAAGTACTCTAGAGACATATGTTAAATCATACAAGATAAATACAATTGTAGAATTGTTTTGCTTCCATTTTTAAAACAGTAAAAATGAAAGAAGAATGGTATTTCAATTGCTCCAGTTATGTAGTAGTATATTTATTTTTTTTAAAGAAAAAAAATAGTTATTGATATAACACATTTGGTGGCTTTTGCTAAATATATATCCCAATGTTTGAATGTACCATTGCTCTCAGTGTAGTCTTTAACAGTCCATTGTATTGTTCAATTTTCCTGGAGGCTGATGCATGTTAGGGGATGTGACATGCTCACTCAGTGCTGTGCTCTTTGGCCCAGTTATCTATGAGGGTGTTTCATAAATGAGTCCTGTTGTTTGACTCAATTCTTTCTGGTGTGCCATGCTGCCATAAAATTTGCTTTTCAAGGTCCAGGATAGTGTTCTGTGCAGTGTCATGGTGCATGGGATATGATTCCAGCAATCTAGTGGTTGCTTCTGCCATTGGAAACACATAGCACATGCCATGGTGGATTTGTGGGAGTGTGATATAATCCATCTACCAGGCCTCCCCATTTTTATATTTCAGCCCTTATCCTCCATATCAGGCTTTAACCATTTGGCTTGCTTGATTGCAGCACATATTTCACAATTATAAATAACCTGTACAATAGTGTTTATAGTGTTTACTTTTCAATCACAAGCCCATCTATATGTTGCATCTCTTCCTTAATGGCCTGAGGTATCATGAACGCACCGAGCTCACTGTTAAATTGCCAGTCCAGAACCACCTGGGACACTTCAGTATTAGTAGCCTAATCCACCTGCTGGTTTTTTGATGTTCTTCAGTGGCTTAATTTTTGGCTATGTGAAATACTTTCACAACCAGGTTCTCTACCCAGGCAGTAATACCTTGCCACAGTGCAGCAACCCAGGTAGGTTTGCGTCTGATATGCCAGTTGCTTTGTTCCCACTGTTCTAAGCATCGCCACATGGCATTTGCCACCGTTCATGAGTCAGTATAGAGATAGAGCACCATCCACTTTTCTCATTCAGTGATATCTAAAGAGAGCTGAATGGTTGTCACTTCTGCAATTTGGCTCAATTCACCTTCTCCTTCAGCAGTTTCTACAATGTGTAGGACTCCATATAGCAGCCTTCCACCTCTGATGCTTTGCCATAACAGAACAGGACCCACCAGTGGACCCACCAACAGAGCATGTTGCTTCTCATTTTCTGGTAGTTTTTTATATGGTGCGGCTCCTTTATCTTGTGTAATGTCCTCCCTGGCAATGTTACAAAATCTTTGCCTTCTGGCTAGTCCATGTTCATTTCCAAGATTCCTGTGTGACCTGGGTTTCCTACTTGAGCCTGCTGCAACTCACTTATTCCACACAGTATTAGTTGCGTGATGTGCAGAGGGGACTCCCCCTTTTAACATCCTGCCCAGAACCTTAAATTATGGTGCCAAGAGAAGCTGTGTTTTGGAACCAACCTCTTCTGAAGCAGCTCAAATCCCTTCATATGCTGCCAATATCTCTTCTTCAGCTGGAGTAGAGCAGGCCTCAGATCCTCTGTATCCCTGACTTTAAAACTCTAGGGGTCAGCATCAGGTCTCCCCTGCCTCTTTCTACCAGAGGCTCCAAGTGTAACCATTCTCCTTAGTTTCAGTGTAGAGCACATTTTTTGCATCTTGTCCTGCCCAGACTGGCCCAAATACAACTACTTGAACTACCTCCAATTTAATTTGTTCAAAGGCTTATCATTGTTCAGGGCCCCATTTGAAATCATTCATCTTCCAGGACACCTGAGAGAGGGCTTACCATCAGACTATTGTTTTGAATAAGTATTTTCCAAAACCTATTATGCCCAAGAAACTTTGTGTTTTCTTTTTGCTAGTGGGTAGAGACATAGCTATTATTTTTTTTAATTGCATCCATTGTGATCTGATGTTGTCCATCTTGCCATTTAATTACTAAAAAAAAATTGAGTCACCATCCCTAGAGGTCTTTAAAAGACATTTAGACGTTGAACTTAGTGATATGGTCTAGTGGAGGACTTGATAGTGTAAGGTCAGATGTTGGACTCGATGATCTTCAGGTTTCTTCCAACCTAGACAATTCTGTGATTCTGTGATCTCCTATACAGGTCCCTTGCCTTACTTTGTTTTATTGCAAAACCATCCTTCAGAAGGATTTGGGATATTTTCTTCCCTTTTATCAAAAATGTATTGTGTTGCCCCACATGATGATGTCATCAATGTTTTCAGGAATTTCTCCCTGTTCCAGTGCAGTCTGGATCAGTCAATGGCAAATGGTAGGGCTGTGTTTCCATCTTGGGGCATTACATTTACTTGGAGGGGTATTTTGGACACCCCTCCAAGTAAAAACATACTGTTTTGTGCACTCTGCTTCCAAAGGAATTGAGAAAAATGCATTAGTAACATCAGCTGTGGCATTCGACACGACTGTCTTCGACTCCAGTTCATACTGAAGTTCTAGCACATTCAGTACAGCAGCACTTGGCACTGGCATGACTTCATTCAGGCCACAATAGTCTACTGTTAGTCTCCAGTCCCATTAGACTTTTGCACTGGCCATATGGGATTATTAAAGGGTGAACTAGTCTTGCTGATCATTTCTTGTGTTTCCAATCAACAAATCAGCTTATTGATTGGAATCAGTCTTGGTTGGTGCAACATTGACACCAGTGCACCATTGTGGTAGCGATTAGTACCTTCTGTTCTTTGACCTTCAGCAACCCCACAACAGAAGGGTCTTCTGAGAGACTGAGCAAGGTATACAGTTGTTTGATTTCCTCTGTCTCCAAGGCATGTATGCCAAAAGTACACCTGTACCCTTCTGGGTCCTTGAAAATCAACTCATAATACTTTGTCTCTGCTTCTCCTTCCTCCTCACAGTTTCCCCCTGGTGCCACGTAGGATGGGGTCTCTACCACAGGATACTGCCCTTGACAAACTGCTTCATTGTGGACTTCACATGGGCTGTCGTTTTTCAAGAAGTTTTCCAGCAAGAGACCATTCCACAGGGTGCAGTTCTTCAGGAATGGATTTCTCCAGCATGGGTTTCCTGCCAGGAGCCTGCAGCTCTGTGAGATTTCCATGGGCTGCAGCTTCTTTCAGGGCACATCTACCTGTTACGACATGGGGTCCTCCACATTCTGTGGTGTATACATAGTGGTGTATATCTGCTCTGATGTGGTCTTTCATGGGCTGCAGGGGGACAACCTATAGTCCTCTCCACAGTCTGCTCATGAACCTTTGCTACAGCACCTGGAGCACCTCCTTTCTTCCATGTCCATAGTGATTACAGAGCTGTTTCCCTCACATTTTCTCAGTCCTTCCTCTTAAAGCTGCTGCACAGCATTTGTTTATCATTTTGTAAATGTGTTTTTACAGAGGCACAACAAGCATCACTCATTTGCTCAACTTTGGCCAGCAGTGTGTCCCTTTTTGAACCATCTGAAACTGGCTTTGTCTAAGGGGGGGGCAGCTTGTGGTCTCTTCTCACAGATGCCACCCTTGCACCCCAACACTACCAAGACCTTGCCATATAAGACCAATAAACAATGAAATCCTCAAGAGAATCTTTAATTATTTTGTTGTTGTTGCTGTTATTTTTTAAGTGCTGCAGATTCCTTGGCTAGGTAACTGTCTGCTCTTCTGGGCATTCCTTGCTGTCCTGCAATTTTATCAAGGAGATTTCTGAGCATATATGTGAGCTTAATACTCCAAATAAGTTATATTCCCTTCAGACTGCACAGACTGAATAGTGTGAAAATACAGCAATGTTCAGGAAAGGTGACATTTCCTTGCATAATCCATATAGACATACAAATACGTTCCTCAAAAGATTAGAGCTGAAAAGAAAAGTAGAGTTAAGAATAACCTTCTGTGTTGTGACCTTCCTCTCAGCTTTTCTTTCTCAGAGTAGTTTTGCTTTATAAAAAACAAAGGAGTCTACCTTTCATAATGGTAGTTAAAAGTTTATGGACTTTATTGTTTATAAAGATAATCTTTTTCACAATAAAGATAATTGTTTTGTTTTCAATGACAGATCACTGATTTGAAGACTGGACATTCTGTTAAATTTAGAAAAGTTTTATCTCACCTCCTTAGGTGACTTCAACTATTTTCTACAGCTATCTAGTGCTGATGTGGCAGGACTGACTTTTGATATATGCTGCTGTAGCAAATAAACAAAAAAGAGAAACCTTTCAGGATATTTTAATGAACTCTGAACCAAGTCTGAACATGAAAAGGAGTATCTGTAAAGTCAAAAGTGAAAGGTAGACATTGGAGAGAAAGAAGACCTCGTGAAAAGAGCTAATACGAAGAAATCATAAGGAAGTAGAGGAAGTAATCACCACAATTTTATGCTTTTATCGTGTAGTAGATCCAAAAGCTTTTGGTTGTTTTGTGGATCTTTCATATTTGCCAATATGAAGCTGCTAGGCAAGTAAGGGACTACTTATTTTCAAGAATACTGAGATCATTTTAGAAGAGAAGAGAAGAGAAGAGAAGAGAAGAGAAGAGAAGAGAAGAGAAGAGAAGAGAAGAGAAGAGAAGAGAAGAGAAGAGAAGAGAAGAGAAGAGAAGAGAAGAGAAGAGAAGAGAAGAGAAGAGAAGAGAAGAGAAGAGAAGAGAAGAGAAGAGAAGAGAAGAGAAGAGAAGAGAAGAGAAGAGAAAAAGAAAGAAATAAAAAAGAAAAGAAAAGAAAAGAAAAGAAAAGAAAAGAAAAGAAAAGAAAAGAAAAGAAAAGAAAAGAAAAGAAAAGAAAAGAAAAGAAAAGAAAAGAAAAGAAAAGAAAAAAAGAAAAGAAAAGAAAAGAAAAGAAAAGAAAAGAAAAGAAAAGAAAAGAAAAGAAAAGAAAAGAAAAGAAAAGAAAAGAAAAGAAAAGAAAAGAAAAGAAAAGAAAAGAAAAGAAAAGAAAAGAAAATTATATCAGAGTAAAAATAAAGCCAAAAGCCTCTGTCTCAAAGTGCAGTCTAGGCAGAGGTACTGCATGATAAATGGGAAGAAAATCCATGATAGCAATAAACCCAAATTTGATGAAATGGTAGGAAAGGTCAAGTTTAATGTAAACTGAGTATTAATTACAATGATGTGATCTCTAATTCTCAAAGTTCTGGAGTTAAGTCAATGAAAAATCCAGAATATGGAAGAGAGTGTTGCCATCTGGCAGGATGGTTGGGAGAAACACAGGAAGGCAAGCATTCTAATTTGTTGGCTGCAGGTTATCATTCTAGTGAAATTAATTTTGTTGTTTGTTGTTGTTGTTACTCAAATAAAATCAGTGTGGAGGTGTCGTGGTTCCGCTCGAGTGGGCAGCCGAGCTCCACCACAGATGCTCTCACTCTCCCTCCTCAAAGAGGAATCGGGAGAAAATATGTGAAAAGGGCTCAAAGGTTGAGATAAGGACAAGAAAATCACTCAGTAATTATTGTAATGGGCAAAACAGACTCATCATAAGAAGACAGATAGTAAGATTTATTGCTCATTACTAACAAGCTAGAGAAGTGAGAAACAAAGGAAAGAAACCAAAAGCACCTTCCCCCCCCATCCACCCTCTTCCACCTCCTCCCCCCGAGCGGCGCAGGGGAACAGGGGAATGGGGGTTATGGTCAGTCTACAGCGCTTCTTCTCTGCTGCTCCTTCTCGGTCACTCTCGTCCCCTGTGCTGTGGGGTCCCACCCATGGGATGCAGTCCTTGATGAACTGATCCTGCGTGGGCTTCCCACAGGCAGCAGCTCTTCCAGAACTTCTCCAGATATGGGTCCGTACCATGGGGTCCATCCCTCAGGAGAAAACTGCTCCAACCTGGCTCCCCCACGGGCAGCAGCTCCTGCCAGGTCACCTGCTCCTGCATGGTCTCCTCTCCACGGGCTACAGGTCCGGCCTGGAATCTGCTCCAGCAGGGGTCTTCCACAGGCGGCAGCCTCCATTGGTGCAGGGCCACCTGCTCCACCATGGTCTCCTCCACGGGCTGCAGCGTGGAACCCTGCTCCACTCTGGTACTCCATGGGCTGCAGGGGGACATCCTGCTTCACCATGGTCCTCACCACAGGTCGCAGGGGACTTATGCTCCAGCGCCCGGAGCACCCCTCCCCCTCCTTCTACACTGACCTTGATGCCGTTCCTCACTCCCTTCACTCTCCCAGCTTCTGTGTGGCGCAGCATTTTTTTTTCCCTGTCTTAAATATGCTCTCACAGAGGCGCAAAACAACATTGCTTATTGGCTCAGATCTGGAAAACAATGGGGCCCTTCCCAAACATGAGGCAGCTTCTAGATCTTTCTCACAGAAACCACCCCTATGGCCCCCTGCTACCAAAACCTTGCCACGTAAACCCACTACAGGAGGTAGTAATTGTCATGTTACATCCTGCCTCTGCCCACTAGCTTACGGAGAAGAATTTATCTTTACATAGCCTTGATTTTTTTTAAGGAAATGCACTTATTTAACCTTTATTTTACCCCTTATTTGTATGTTTACATTGAAAGAAGAAAGAAGTATGAGGAAAAAAGTGAAGAATTTTAGAACTGCAAAATGTTTCCTAGGAAGAGATTTCTGCAGATCACTCAGTACATCTCAGAGCAGAACTCTCAATAGACGGACAGCATCAGAACATGATCCATACTGGAACTTATAAACAATTTTTTTTATTTTTTTTTTTGCAATCCTAATAATGAGAAGCTAGCTTAGACATTTAGGCTAATTTAAACATTTAAGCCATTGTTTCTTTCTTGGGTGAGACCTGATGTGACAATACTCCATTTAAAATTTTATTATAAAGGCACAAAGATGTTCCAACCTTAATGATTCTATGATTCTGTGTTGTGTATTAAAAAACTAAAAGAATTGTCATGAGGTATTATAAAGTATAGAATCATGGAGTTATAGAAACATAGAATCATAGAATGGCTTGGGTTGGAAGGAATATTAAGGATCATCTAGTTCTAAACCCCCTACCATAGGCAGGGATGCCACCCACTAGGTCAGGTTGGCCAAGGCCCCATCCGACCTGGCATTGAACTCCAGGGATGGTGCATTCACAACTTCTCTGTGCAACCTGTTCCAGTGCCTCATTACCCTTACACTGAAGAATTTATTTCTAATATCTAATCTTAGCATTAGATCATTCCCCACTGTCTTATCTACCTGAGTAAAGAGTATCTCTCCATCTTTTTATTTTTTTTATAAGACCTCTTTAAGTATTGAATGACCTCAATAAGATCTCCCTGGAGCCTTTCTTCTGCAGGCTGAACATGTGTTCAGCCTCATATTCCAGGCTCTTCAACAACTTTGTAGCCCTTCTCTGGACACACTCCGGGGCCTCGATGTCTTTCTTGTAGTGAGGTGGTTTTACTCAGCTGAGCCCAAAACTGAACACAGTACTTGAGATGCAGCCTTATCAGAGCAGAGTACAGGGGGACAATCACCTCCTTGGTCCTGCTGCCTACACTATTTTGATACAAGCTAGGATGCCATGGGCTTTCTTGGCCATCTGGGCATACTACTGGCTCATGTACAGGTGAGCATCGACCACCACCAGATGCTTTTCCTCTACACAGCTTTCCAGCCACTCTGCCCCAAGCCTGTAGTGTTGCATGGGGTTGTTGTTACCAAAGTGCAAGACCTGATACTTAGCCACATTAATCTTCATCCCATTAGCCTCTGCCCAATGAGAAAAGGTGCTGAAAAGTCTCTAGCAAACTCCATCATTGTTTGCATTTTATGAAAAAACAACCGAATCACAAGGGTTAAACTCATGTCCATCCAAACGTTTAAGTACCTACTGCCAATTTAGATGCTGATTTTCCCATTGAATGCAATTGCAATTTGGTTTCTGAGGTATAAATTATAACTCCATTTCCTGTTGTGCTGACCCTAACTAAACCTGCCCAGAGTAATGTAAGGAATATGCAATGGAGTCAAGGCTAACGTAATGTTTCCTGTCTCTAAGGTGTTTTTTTTTTTTTTTTTTTTTTTTTTTTTGTTGTTGTTGTTTGTTTGTTTGTTTGTTTTCCATTGTACAGAACAGGATTAAGTAGCACTTGACGGAGCACCATGCTGTCATTGCAAAAATGACAGTAGCATTCAAGTTGCGTCCTACAATAGTAACAGAGATGGCAACAGTGTAGATTTACTCTAAATTGTTTCATTAGACACCTCCTTTGTCCCTTGTATCTCCAAGAGTAACTAAGTTGTTGGATTAATAGATAGATGACTTCTTGATTTCAAAGAATCTCAACAAAACCTTATTATTGTATTAAGTTTCAAACTGGCATGTTCAGATGAATAATAATAATAATAATATATTTGTTTTGAAGTGTACAGTGACAGTGCAATGGAATTTTAACTACATTCTGAAAACAAATTTCTACAAAATATATCTTCAGTGAAAAATAAATAAAACAATCTTCAAGAAAATAATTGTCCACTGATTTTTTTTTTAATTATTATTATTTTTTCCTTTAAACTGAGGAATATACACTCTGTACACAGGCTGAAAAGTAATCCTGGAAATAGAAAGAGGATTGTTTGGATAAAGAGTGGAATAAGAATCCACAGAATATATGCTGACTCATTTGCATTACTCAGGGTTATCATTGTCACAAGTTTGTTCTTGTACAGTGAGTAAAATGTAAGGGTCATACAGGCTTATTAATTGCTGAACTGATAAATATGCATATGGAAAAACAAATTGTTCCTAATTAAAGATTTTGATGAATATTACTGGTATTTCAAAGAACAATTCAGAAAAGAACTGAAATAAAAATCCATCTGTCTGCCTGAAGGGGACAGATTTAGAACAACAATAAAACAGAAAGGGAATAAATCTCATATAGCAGTCAACTGCTTAAATGGTTCAATATTCCCAATTAATTTTGGACTACAGCAGAAAAAAGAAAAAAAAAAAAAGTTAGGGAATCTTGATTTAAATGCACAAGGCATTCCACATTTTATAAACTACATCTATGGTATTAGGAAGAAATCTTTAGCTTAAATTAAGTCAGGAAAAAAGCTTTATTTGATCAGTTAGCATGAGACATTGATATCCATAAATCTACAACGTATTATGAAACTGAATTTTCAAACATTAGACTAGTGAGCTAAGTATGACCTGTAGCCCGTGGAGAGGAGACCATGCAGGAGCAGGTGACCTGGCAGGAGCTGCTGCCCGTGGGGGAGCCAGGTTGGAGCAGTTTTCTCCTGAGAGATGGACCCCATGGTACGGACCCATATCTGGAGAAGTTCTGGAAGAGCTGCTGCCTGTGGGAAGCCCACGCAGGATCAGTTCATCAAGGACTGCATCCCATGGGTGGGACCCCACAGCACAGGGGACAACAGTGACCGAGAAGGAGCGGCAGAGAAGAAGTGCTGTAGACTGACCATAACCCCCATTCCCCCATTCCCCTGCGCCACTCGGGTGGAGGAGGTGGAAGAGGGTGAATGGGGGGGGAAGGTGCTTTTGGTTTCTTTCCTTTGTTTCTCACTTCCCTAGCTTGTTAGTAATAGGCAATAAATCTTACTATCTCCTTATGCCGAGTCTGTTTTGCCCATTACAATAATTACTGAGTGATTTTCTCGTCCTTATCTCAACCTTTGAGCCCTTTTCACATATTTTCTCCCCATTCCTCTTTGAGGAGGGGGAGTGAGAGAGCGTCTGTGGTGGAGCTCGGCTGCCCACTCGAGCGGAACCACGACATACAGTCAGCTGACAAAGCCCAGTGAGACCAACCCTGCCTCTTTATGTTAAACTGGGAGGTACTCATGGTGCCAGTACCCATGTTATGTACAAGCCACATACAAAACTTTTTTGTCTTCAGTGCCAGGGATCATAGGGCATCCTTCTGGAAGAAACCTACTTTCATGTATCACCTGTCTACTACACTGTAGGTAAAGACATATCTGGATCATATAACAACATGTTCACAGAATGGGTTTGTATCCAAACTGTGAATGGCTTGTGTGTTTGGATTGACCTGAGGTTGGCTCAGGTGAGTAGAGAATGCAGTGTATAGATAGTACAAATGGTCCCAGCTACTCTTTACTACTTCAGTTATTTAGTGCAAGCTCCCACTAAGTCCACTTTTAACTTCTGTGTTTAAATGGGAAATGAAGCCTACATTAACTTGGGGTTTGTATGTCCATACTATAGAGCCTTTTCTGGATTCCTTCTTACTATCAATTATCGACAGCACTAGCAAGGAAAATACTAAAAAGATAAAGTATTTCCCTGGCTACAGCACTGCCACTTGGTCTTTGATGAATTTCAATACACTGAATTAACTCTTCCTAAACCTCAATTTACAGAATCACAGAATCACAGAATTTCTAGGTTGGAAGAGACCTCAAGATCATCAAGTACAACCTCTGACCTAACACTAACAGTCCCCACTAAACCATATCTCTAAGCTCTACATCTAAACGTCTTTTAAAGACCCCCAGGGATGGTGACTCCACCACCTCCCTGGGCAGCCCATTCCAATGTCTAACAACCCTTTTGGTAAAGAAGTTCTTCCTAACATCCAACCTAAAACTCCCCTGGCGCAACTTAAGCCCATTCCCCCTCATCCTGTCACCAGGCACGTGGGAGAATAGACCAACCCCCACCTCACTACAGCCTCCTTTAAGGTATCTGTAGAGAGCGATAAGGTCGCCCCTGAGCCTCCTCTTCTCCAGGCTGAACAAGCCCAGCTCCTTCAGCCGCTCCTCATAGGACTTGTTCTCCAGGCCCCTCACCAGCTTCGTTGCCCTTCTCTGGACTCGATTTATTTGTCTGCAATTCATAAATTTATGGATTATTTATGGTACTGCGTTAAAAAATCCAAGTCATAGCAAGTGAAGATAATATTTCTCTTATGAATATAAAAACGAACTTCTGAGGATAAATTTAAACTCTAGATAAAGCATGCTAAAAATCTAGTGGGAAAAGATCTGTCAGTATGAACACGTAGCAAAATACAAGGTTCAGTTTCTTATAGAACATATTTGGATGTGACTTTGAAATGTGTTCAGAATGGTTCACAGTGCTACAATGCCACCAAGTATGATGCTCACATTTATGCAGAAATGTTTTTTTCATATTGATGTGGTGTTGCTATTCAATAAGTGTTAGTGAAAGTAGTTAGCTATATAAATAATTTATTTTTTATTGTCCAGTAGGTTATTGGTATCTTTATTTAACAATATACTATATAACAATAAAGGAAAGAATTCATTATGCATACTTCCAATTTTGTAGGAATTTTTTTCATTTTTTACATATAAATATGAATGCTCAACATAGAATTATCTACAAGGCTCAACTAGGTCACTCATTAATCCAATTCAGGAGAATATGTTCTGTATACCTGTGTTGGGGTGGAAGGCTGACCTACTTTTTAAATTATTCTCAATTATAGTCTTTTATGTGTAATGAGAAAGGTAAAGATGTACAGTGACATACATACCTAATTCTTTTCATGTGTTGTAACATGGGAAATATTCAGCTGCTTTACATTTATAAGAGAAGCTTTCCAGGAGCAGCTCAGGAGTCATGCCATTCAAAAGACCATTCTTATTAGGCAGGCTGCATGCAGCCAGCCTTTGGTGGAGTCCATACTCTATGAGCATAAATTCACGCCTTTTGGTGTCAATCAGCCTCAGTACCTGGGGACATTTCTGAATAAACGTAATTACTAATGTCAGCATCACCTTAATAATCATGCAATACACACATCTCTGGTTGGTACCTGGTTTGTTTCCTTATATAGGAATGATCACCCTATTTGTCATTTTATATACAGGCTAGTAGGATCCAGTTCTTTTCTACAAGGGATATATGTATAAAAGGGCTATATATCAGGTTCCTGGATGGACTGGTACCTCACTGGGGGCCTGGCAAGGGCAGCTATGGGGACTGCCTGGGCGGGGCATGGCCTGGTGGCCATGGCCCATCTCACTGCCCCAGCTGGAGTGGGGCAGCCAAGGGACAGCTGGGACAGGTACAGGAACAAGCCAGGATGTGGACCTGAAAGGTGGGCCTGACTCATTGAAGGACAGGGTGTTGGGAAGCTGGAGATCAGCCATGCTATGATCTTACTGTGGCATGGACTGATGACCCTAAAGGTTGAAATGGGGTACTGGGCAGGATAAGGAGAACATGGGGAAGCTAAGCAGGGACACTTGGGCCCACTGGTGATCTTAGGATCTTGACATGAAAGTTATCACAGTTCTAGAGCTACTGATGATTCCAGCTACATTTATTATATTTGAAATGAGGTATATTGAAAAACAAACAAACAAACAAACAGAAAAGCCCTTCAGTGATTGTAGTGTATCAGAGTTCTTCTCTGTATCAATATAAATACTCCTTTGCAATAGAATTTAGTATTTTAGTATTTTTGGGTTTGTTTCTTTCTTTTAATACAGAGAGGGTTCTGACAATTATGTTTACTTGATGAATATGTATAAAAAATATTCATACACACACATGCATGTGTGTAAAAATGTATATATATAAATCCCCATTCAATTTAACTTCTAAATACTTTTTGTAAATCTGGAAACATTTCTGACTTCTTTTTGTAAGGCTTATGTTATATCGGAGCAAAAAATATATAAATAAAAGATAAAATAGGAGGAAAAAAACCTCCCAGTTGCATAATTTGTAGAGTAGTATGGCCTCCTTGAGAGCCCAAGTGAAGTTCCTAATTGGTTAATGAACTTCATGAGATAATTTACTAGTACAAATGAAAAAAAGTATAAATGAAATAAATAATTCCACTCTGAACTTTGGCTTTACCCTCATGCTGTTTTACCTAGCTCCAAGTACTGTTATTCCTGCTGAGGCTTTACTTTGTAAATCAGTCTCAAAACAGCCTATATGACAAATTCATGGAGCTGCATGTTGCCAAGGCTGCTGATCCAAGCTAAACAGCCAAGCTTCAACATTACTAGCATGTTCTTCCCTTAGTGTGTCGTTTCTGGGTTCAGTGGCTCAGACACGACTTGAGTTGCTGCACCATTTAGGGGAACCTAGGTGGCACCACTATGTCCCTGAGATATGTCAGGATATAAATTCAGGAATTAAACAGAATTGGACATTTTTATTTTATTTTATTATTTTATTTTATTTTATTTTATTTTATTTTATTTTATTTTATTTTATTTTATTTTATTTTATTTTATTTTATTTTATATTTTATTTTATTTTATTTATTGTGTTTTATCTTATTATTATTATTATTATTATTTATTTATTTATTTATTTATTTATTATTTTCTGTACTACTGAACGATCAGAATAGTCCTTTGTTCTGGTTTCATCTAGGATAGAGATAATTTTCCTCCTAGTAGCTGGTAGGGTTCTGTGTTTGGGATTTGGGATGAGAATAATGTTGATATCAAGCTGATGTTTTAATAGTTGCAGAGCAGTGCTTACACTAATCATAGGACTTTTTGGCTTCTCATACAGTCCTGCTGGATAGGAGGCTGGGGTTGCATCAGGAGCTGTGAGGGAAGAGAACCAGGACAGTTGACCCAAACTGTCTAAAGGGTTATTCTATACCATCTGATGTTATGCTGAACAACTAATATGGGGTGGCTGGTCAGTGTGTGACTGGCTGCTCAGGGATTAGTTGGGTATTGGTCAGCAGGTGGTGAGCAATTGCATTGTGCATCACTTGTTTTGTACACACTATTATCATTATTATTTTCCTTTATTTTCTGTCCTAATAAACTGTCTTTATCTCAACCCACAGGCTTTCATTTCTTTCTAATTCTCTTCCCCATTCCAAAGAGGGTGAGCTAACGGCTCTGTGATGCTTAGCTTCCAGCCAGGTTAAACCACAACATCCTTGACATTTAGGACTTTGGGACTGTTAAATCTAGCACTTCTCAGACACATTTCAGAAGTTACAGTAGTCAAAAAGTTATCCCCGACTGTCTTTGGAGGCTGAGAAAGTTTATTAGAATATATGCTCACTGGTCTGGACCCACTGGCCTTTGTGTCTGGGAATATGCCTTAGCACACATAATTTAGTAGTACAGATGTAGCTGTAGGGACCATGCAGAGGAGAGTTGTGTATCTGCTCCATGTTAAAAAAGGGTTTACCTTCTTTGCTAACTAGCATGGAAAGCATCATGAACTGCCTCCTGTTTTATTCACACTGAACACTTCATTTTATCTTTTGAATATACACTTTTGCTCCTAAGCATCAAATGTCAAGGAAAAGAGACATTATGGAAGATATCTCTCACTGTATATGTTATATATATATATGCAAATTTTATAAACACACACATATATGATTTATTTATATCTTGTGAACACCTGAAGGAAATGTAGACAATAAGAAAATATTTAAACTTTTTTTTTGTTTGTTTGTTTGTTTACTACATCTTGTTTGTTTGTTTGTTTTCCCAACTTTCCAAATGCTTTTTAGTGGGAAAAGAATGGAATAAAATTTTGCCACAGGAAAATATAGAGAAAGAGATTAACCTAACTATTTAACCAGAAACTGAATGTCCCTTTGGGATTGAATAGTCCATTTAGGATCATAGACCCATAGAATCATAGAATAGACTGAGTTGGAAGGCATCCATGAGGACCACTGAGTCCAACTCCTGGTTCCACAAGGGACCAACCAAAAATCAAACAATATGTCTAAGAACATTGTACAAATGCTTCTGGAACTCTGGCAGGCTCAGGGCTCTGAGCGCTTCCCTGGGGAGCCTGTTTTAGTGCTCATCCACCTTCTTAGGTTCTTAGGAAGAACCTTTTCCTAACATCCAGCCGGACCCTCTCCTCTCCAGTCGCAGCTTCAATCTACATGTATTCCCTTGAGTCCTCTCATTCGTCATGAGAAAGAAGAGATCAGCACCTTTTTTATTTTAGAGAGTTGCCTTGGTTGAGACTGAGAATCCTCAGGCAATGGACATTAACTTTTAACATAGAAACTCCCTGGAGTGAGTTTCAAAAAAAAAAAGCTGTAGAATGGATTTAAGAGGAAAAAAACATGAGGAAAGAAAGACAGACATTGGAAAAGATGGAAGCTTTGAAATCCATGATCTCTTTATGAATTTTAAAACATTATGGATTGGTTTTTGCTCTAACTTTAAATCTGTAACCCAATAACCTTTCATATAGTTTATTTGAAGGAAAAATAAATATTTCTTAGCAATGAGCATTGATGATCACCTGAACTTCCCAAACAGGTGCAGAGCTAATTCTAGTCCTTCTAGGGCAAGACGATATACAGAAATACTGTGACTCACAGGCCTATATTCAGAATTAAAGAAGCCAATGAAGCTCACCCGTATGTAAAGACTAATAGTTGACTTTGAGACTAATTGAAGAAACTACCTAAAAAAATGTGAATTCTGAGCAAGATTTAGTTGCACATTCTATAACAGTAAACATTCTATAAATAATTGAGATAAGAGATTTATTATAGGACCTTGGAAAAGAGAGTGAGAAAAGATGGTTGTCTCTCTGCTGTAGATGGAGTGATCATTAGGCAAGAAAGGTATTCCTTTTAATAGACCTGTCTGATATTTTTCACCATCTCAGGAAATAAGGAAGTAGGTATGATAGTAAAACAATCCTCTCACTTACCTGGTTCAAGCAGAGAAACTGCATTTCCAAGCTGCAGAAATAACTAGAAAAATACTGTTCTGTTCCTTTACAACTATTTTTACTTGAGGCACTTTCCCAAACTCTCCAAAAACACAGTCTCATTAGGGAAAGCAGGGTCTTGAAACCAGACTATGTATTCTGATCCACAGCCCCTGACAAAAAGGATAGATGACTATCAATTCAAGAAAATTATTCATATGAATAAGTGCTAATATGCCCTTGTTCTTCACAGATATTTTTCAATGTACACATCCTGACCCCATCTAAGAAAAGGTAATAAATTTGTAAATTAAATATTTTTAAGCAGTCTTAGATGTTCCTTTATTTTTATTTCAGCCTTACCTTTGCAAGAATTATTTTAAATCCAAGGTGAGCACTATCTTGCTCCATTACATAATCAAATTTTCAGACTATTGTAGTTGATATTAACCTGCCATTCACCTCATAGTTTACTCTACAAGGGGAAGTTTGGTCTGTGTAATAGAATTAATATAATGTTAATTTGATGCTGTAATTACTGGCACTGATTAAATGCTCAAATTTTTCCTATTACTTACACTGAAGTTTGTGGAGTCACGCTGGTCTGAGCATCATGGGAATGTAGAAAAACTTAATCAGACTAAGGATCTGTAACATTATTATCTACCTCTTCTCCTGTTTGGGATTAAAAGTGCCTTTAGCAAGCCATATTCCTCTAGCTGGACCAAAATATATTCACAGCTACATAATGATGACCTAAAAGTCTGATAAAGAGCAATTTTTGCTATAGGATGCAAATAAAGAAGTCATTTTGAAAGGCCTAAATTTCATGTCTGTTACTGTCTTTCTGTGTAATACTTTTACACTTGCATTGACTTGGAACATCGAATTCCAAGAAACTTGTTTCTTGTTTCTACAGACAAACCTTGTATCTTTGTCAGCTAAGTCAATTTTAGTTGCCTTAAAAGAAATACCTCATGGATTAAAAAGTGAAAGCAGCCTTAAGTAACTATTTAACAAGAATCTTCAAGTGTTTTTTTTTCTAGATCACTGTTAATTCATGTATTACATATTAAAACGAAGTAGCTTGAACAGGAGATTTTGAAAGAGATTCACATTAGAATATACAGTAAGCAGCTCACTTGCAATATGAGCTTTCCCACTGTACTCTGCTATGGTGAGGTGGCACCTCAAGTACTGTCTTCACTTTGGGGCCCCCCACTACAAGAAAGACATCGAGGCCGTGGAGCATGTCCAAAGAAGTGCTACAAAGCTGGTTAAGGGCTTTGGAACACAAGTCTTATGAGGAGCTGCTGAGAGAACTGGGGTTGTTTAGTCTGGAGAAGAGGAGGCTCAGGGGAAACCTTACTGTTCTCTAAAGCTACCTGAAAGGAAGTTGTGGGGAGCTGGGTGTCAGCCTCTTCTCACAGGTAACTAGTGATGACTAGAGGGAATGGCCTCAAGTTGTGCCAGGGGAGGTTCAGCTTGGAAATGAGGAGACCTTTCTTCTCAGAAAGAGTAGTCAGGCTTTGGAATAGGTTGCCCAGGGAGGTGGTGGAGTCACTGTCCCTGGGGGTGTTTAAAGACAGGTTGGATGTGGTACTTAGAGACAAGATTTGGTGGGTGACATTGGTAGTAGGGTGATGGTGGGACCAGATGATCTTGGAGGTCTTTTCCAACCTTAATGATTCTATGAGAGATCCAGATACAAGAAGGAAGAAACAATAGATGTAGTGATAAGGAATACCCAACTGCTAGGCATCTTGAAATCTCACTAACCTCTTTTCTTCTTTTCTTTTTTGTTTTTTTTTTTCCCTTTCCCTTTCCCTTTCCCTTTCCCTTTCCCTTTCCCTTTCCCTTTCCCTTTCCCTTTCCCTTTCCCTTTCCCTTTCCCTTTCCCTTTCCCTTTCCCTTTCCCTTTCCCTTTCCCTTTCCCTTTCCCTTTCCCTTTCCCTTTCCCTTTCCCTTTCCCTTTCCCTTTCCTTCCCTTCCCTTCCCTTTCTCTTGCCCTTGCCTTGCCTTGCCCTTGCCTTTTGCCTTGCTTTGCCTTTGAATAAACTAGACATGCACATCTTTTTAGACCTTAAGTATGATAAACCTCATTAAAACTTGGATTAATGTTATTATCTAGTCAATTGCATTTCTAATGTAGTCTGTAAATACATCATACTAAATGGGCTGAGTGGGAGAGAACCCATAGCAATAAAATTCAGGACATTGTATTTCAAAAGTTTTTGTTCTTTTCATATACATGCAGCCAATAAAAAATGGATTTGTATACAGTTTTGCTTAAGCTTTTTTTTTTTTCCTTCTTCTCTCTCTCTTTTTTTTTTTTTTTTTCTGTAAAATCCTTCAAACTTTCATACAACTTCTCTAACAACTGCTCTATTTTCAAAACCAATAAATGGAGTAATCCTAAAGTAAATAAAGCAGACTCGAGCAACTGCAAAATAATAACTGTAAATAAATGGTATCACTTCCAAGGACGTGCATACATATTGTTTTTCCTGTGTTTGTGTAAGAAGTGTTTGTATTGTTTGACTTCTGCAATGGAAAAGAAGTCAAGGAAGACATGCTTAATAGTAGAATTAATGTATAAGATACTAACACCTTAGTTAATGTTTTCTGCTCTTCTAGTTCCTTAGTTTCTACCCTCTCTTCTTCACAAATATCTCCTTTCATTCCTTTCTCTCTCTGACTTATAAACATAACTTATCTCATTATTTTTTTCCCCCCTCCATGAACAACCTCCATTTTTGTCAAATGTAGTAGCAATTTTAGACCACATATTTTGATCTCCAGTCATGCTATCAGTCATGAGTAATGGAAAATAATTCCTGAAGAATACAAGCAGATTTCTTCTCTTATGAAGAGTGAAGATAGTTGGTGCAATCAAGGTTCTTGCAGCTGTAGGTCCTCCCTGCTCCCTCCTTTATCTTTCCTGTTTCTATAGTTCTATCACAAAGAAGGCTATAAATGGAAGAACTGATTCATAGTCTCCACATACCATGGTACAATAACGAGGACAAGGCAGCATGAGATACAGTCTGATATGCAAAGGAGTTAGTCATAAATTCAATCACAGACTCATAGAATGGCTTGGGTTGGAAGGGGCCTTAAAGATCATCTAGTTTCAAGCCCTCTGCCATGGGCAGGAATGTCATGCACTAGATCAGGTTGCACAGGGCCTCATTCAGCCTGGTCTTGAACACCTCCAGTGATGGTGCACTCACAGCTTCTCTGGGCAACTTGTTCCAGTACCTCACCATCCTCTGAGTGAAGAATTTCCTCCTCACATCTTACCTAAATCTCACCACTTATGAGTGAAATCTCACTGCTTTCTCACTCCTCCTCCTAAAGGGAGAGAGGGAGAAAATATGATGAAAAATGCTCAAGGGCTGAGATAAGGAGAGGGAGATTATTCAACAATTATAATAACGGGCAAAACAAACTCAGAGTAGGGAGTAAGATGTATTGCCTGTTACTAACAATCTAAAGGAATGAGAAAGAAAGGAAAGAAACTCAAAATACCTTCCCCCAACAACCCGCTTCCACCTTCTCTGCCCGCCCTGAGTGGCACAGGAGAACAGGGGAATGGGGGTTGCGGTCAGTCCCTAACTCTTTGTCACTGGTGATCCTTCTCAGTCATTCTCTTCCCCTGCTTCAATGTGGGGTCACTTCCATGGGATACACTCCTTCCTGAACTGATCCTGCTTGGGGATCCCACAGGCAGCAGCTCTTCAAGAACTGCTTCAAATATGGGCTAATACCATGGGATCCATCCATTAGGAGCACAATGCTCCAATACGGGTCCCCCATGAGGAGCAGCTCCTGCCAGGACACCTGCTCCTGGGTGTTGTCCTCTCCAGAGGCAGTAGGTCCAGCCCAGAATATACTCCTGCGGCTGTTCTCCAGAAGTCACAGCCTCCTTCAGGGCAGATCCACCTGCTCCACCATGGTCTCCTTCACAGGATGTAGCATGGAAATCTTTTCAACCGTGGTACACCATGGGCTGCAGGGGGACAGCCTGCTTCACCATGGTCCTCTCCAAAGGCCTCAGGAGAAATTCTGCTCCAGCGCCTGGAGCACCTCCTGCCCTCCTTCTTCACTGACCTTGGTGTCTTGAGGGCTGGTTCTCACTTCTCTCTCTCCCACCTGCTTTTTCCCAGCATTTTTTTTTTCTCTTTCTTAAACTTGCTCTCACAGACATTCAAACATCATCACTTATTGGCTTGGCTCTGTCCAGTGGTGGGGCCCTTACCTAACATGGGGGCAGCTTCTGGATTCTTCTCACAGAAGCCATCTTTATGGTCCCCAGCTACCAAAACCTTGCCAGGTAAACCCACTACATTGCCTACTTTGTTGCAGTCTCATTTGACCCTACATGAAAGAGTAGGAATGGGTGGTGGTTTTCTGGCCACACCTGGTTTGGTAGCCTCTTTGTGATATCGTGAATTCAGGTCCCCCAGGCAGGCAGCAAACCTCTGTGGAGAGATCATCCAGATGGCAAGTAAGTACTTCAGTGCCTTTCAGTGTGGATTCTCTAATTACTACAAAAATTCACGTGTGTGTGTGTGTGTGTGTTTGTATCAGTGTTTCTTATAGAGGTGGTTTCTGTGTCTTGATCATTGCTTACACATTCTCTTTTTTTCCCAGGCTTAAAGCATTGTATGTGTTGTGCAGGGCACTTCAAGGGAAAAAAAAAAAAAAAAAAAGAATATAGAAGGGCTGGTTGCATGTAAAACAGGGCTTGTTAGTAGTTTTCTGGCCGTATCTGGTGTCCAATCACCACAGTACGTACAACCTCCTTATATTTTCTGATTAAAACTTTTCTTAACTATCCCTCTGTGTATTTTCACTCTCTTTCTAATGTGTATGTATGCTGCCAGGTCTACATGCCAGCTACTGGCAAGAACTGTACGTGGGTGAGTAAAGATTAGTGCCAGCTACTTGTGTCAGACTGAGGGTGTGGGTACCTGTGGCTTGTGGTGCCAGCTACTGAAGTGAGTGCAGGGTGTCAGTGCCAGCTACTGGAGGGAGCAAATGGGATCTTCTGCTCCTAGCCACTGGGATGGAAATGGTTTCTGTTCCCATACCAGCTACTGCAAGGGAACTACTTTAACTGTGGGCTTGTATGTGTGTTTATGTGACTTGAAAAGACTAAGTGCCAGTGCAAGTGAATTTATTGCAGGTCAGTGCAAGTGAATTTAGTGCCAGCTACTGGAGTCAGGCTGGGGGTGTAGGCCCCACAGCCTGTGGTATCAGCAATTGGAGCAAGTGGGGGTTTTATCATCAGTAGCTGGGGGGCCGCTCTTTGAGCTCAAGGTCAGCTGCTAATAAACCAGTGTGACTGGACTGGGTGCCATCTACTAGAATCAGACCAGGGGTATAGGCACCTGCAGTCTGTGGTGCCAGCTTCTGAAGTGAGCATGGTCCTAGCATCATTTACGCACATGGGGCATCTTCTAGCCACTGGAACGGGAGTGGTGTGCTATAAAACAGCTACTGAGGGGACCAACATGAGTGAGGTGAGTGTGGCTCCAACTGGTGGCTGGAGTGCAGTTGCAGGTCACAGTGCATGTGCCTGCTGCCAGCTGCTGGCAGGTCTGGATGTCTGTATGCACCCCAGATCTGGTATGCATGTGGTGTGTATTTGCTAGCAAACTTTAAGCTGCACTAGCAATTGAGTTTCAGGGGCCTAGGGTATCAGATGAGCTGGTCCATGCTGGTACAATTAGGGGGGATTTGTGAATGTGGTGTATGTGAGGGAGAAAGTGTGTGTGTGTGTGTGTGTGTGTGTGTGTGTGTGTATTTACAGTGAACTTTAAACTGGACTAGCTTAACTGGAGTAGGTGACGTGAATTGGGTAAGTGGTCTGTGATCCAGGCAGAGGCTGTGGGCAGACAGAGGTGCTGTGCTGGTACTCAGTTATCTATGAATATGTGTGAGCTTGTGAAGCTAAGGAGTGCTGTGTATGGCCTCCACTACTGAGTTTCTTTCTCTGCCATCTTGAGAGCAGAAAGGGGAATCAGCTTCCTATGTCTATGTTTTACGTGAGTCCTTTTTTTTTTTTTTTTTTTTTTTTCTGTTTACCAATAGCAGTTTTAATCTGCACTGTAGTTTCTAATATTATTTTCAAAAGACCAGGTTGGAAATGTAATGATCCAATTAAAAAAAAAAAAAAGCAAAAACTGTTCACTGATCAAAGTGACCACTTTTATCAACTATACAAATAAAGATTATTTGCAACAGCAGAATTCCTTGTTAATACAGAAAGATAATTTTTTCTGTTTTTAATTCAGGATATTTTGAGATATATCTCTGTATATATTAGCTTCAAGTTGAATTTTTTTCCATATTCTTAGTGTTCAGATTCTTCTTTTCCATAGAAGTTTTTGTTTTTGTTGTTGTTGTTGTCGTTTTTCCTTCTCCTGCTGGAATAACAAAGAATTGCAAAGAAAAAACAGTGAACATTGAACTGTTAGAAGGAGGGCTTTAACATCTTGGAATAACAGCACAGTAAAAATGTTTAAATTGATATGCTAAGGTGCTTCATAATACTGCAGACATAAACCAGGTATTTTTTCATAGTTTTAACTTTCTTTAAAGCATTATTCTTTCGAATAAGGGGAATTTCAATGTTGTAATCTGTTCCATATAATCATGTTACCTTTCTTCCTTTCCACAGGTTTCCTCATTACAAGCATATGATGTTGATTAAACATGTAAAATCCAGATTATAAAGAATATAAAATACCTAATATTCTGTACTTGTGAGCTCTTGTCTCTCCAGAACACACATGACTTGTTTGACTTGTTACAGGTTAGAGATAAGTGATGTCCTTCCCTTTTTTTTTTTTTTTTTTTTCCCAGTAGATTCTTAAAAGAAAATTTGTTTGCACTTTCTGAGACAAATGTACAGTGAGGATCCTGGCTGGCTGAATTTACAGTTCTGTTATTACAGAAAGTTGTATTCTTCAGTGAATGTGAATTATGCTTGAATTAGTGGATGTTTACTAAAAGTGTTTCTGTGCTAGCACACTAAGTTGCAATTGCAAGCTATGGAATGCTGAGATTTGGGGGTGGGGTTGGGGGGTAATAATTTTTCTCAGGCCACAAAATCTACTCAAACTCTCATTAATCTCAGATACTGACCACATCTGGAATATTGTATCCAGGTTTGGCTTCCAGTACAAGACAGTGATAAACTGTAGTGACTTTAATAGAGAGCAGCTAAACTGGTTGGGGCTAGAGCACTTACCCTTTGAGGAAAGGCTGAGTGAGCTGGGCTCTGTCAGCTTGGAGAAGAGACAGCTTTGGGGTACCTAACAGCAGCCAGTCAGTACCTATTAGGAGGTGTGGTGATTTAACACAAGTAGGTAGCTAAGCTCTAGCCTGTCGTGCTCTCATTCCTCCTCAGAAGGGGGGAAGAGGGGGATGTATGCAAGGAAAAAAAAAAAAGCTTGTAAAAAAAGCTCACCAGTTACTGTCATTAGCAAAACAAAACAAATTCAGCATAAGGGAGATTAATGTGCTTTATTGCTTATACATGATTGACTAGAACAGTGAGAACTAAAACCAAATTAAAAACACCTTCCTTCCATTCACCTGCTTCCCTTGAATGGCACAGGGGAGATGGGAAATGTGGGTTGCAAGTCATTTGATAATGTTTCGTTTCTGTTGCTCATTCATCCTCACCCTCACTTCTCTATCAAAAAGACATAGCCAGCTTATTTGCTGAGGTGCAGGTCAGGAGAATGAATGAAAATAAGCATAAATTGAAATGAGAGCACTCTGACTTATAAAGAAAATCTTTTAAGGCATAAGGACCATGAAGCATTGAAGGAGGTTGCCTGGTGAAGCTATGGTATCTCTGTTGATGGTTTCCAAGATCCAGCTGGACAAAGCCTCGAGCACGCTGGTCTGAACTAGAGTTTTGCTGAGATCTTTTCCAGCTTGAATGATTCAGTGCTTCTTAGTTTGAGGTGAGAGGCCAAGTTTTAAAAGACACTAACTCTTTCTAAAAGAGACCAAGTTTTAAAAGACACTAAGGTGTTAGGTGTTTTTATATTATCTGGTCTAGTATTAAGAGAAGAGTATTTTAGAACACTCTTTTAGAATACTACAAGAGAATTTAGACTCACAGAATCACAGAATTTCTAGGTTGGAAGAGACCTCAAGGTCATCGAGTCCAACCTCTAACCTAACACTAACAGTCCCCACTAAACCATATCCCTAAGCTCTACATCTAAACGTCTTTTGAAGACTTCCAGGGATGGTGATTCCACCACCTCCCTGGGCAGCCTGTTCCAGTGCCTAACAACCCTTTCAGTAAAGAAGTTCTTCCTAACATCTAACCTAAAACTCCCCTGGCGCAACTTTAGCCCATTCCCCCTCGTCCTGTCACCAGGCACGTGGGAGAACAGGCCAACCCCCACCTCACTACAGCCTCCTTTAAGGTATCTGTAGAGAGCGATAAGGTCGCCCCTGAGCCTCCTCTTCTCCAGGCTGAACAAGCCCAGCTCCTTCAGCCACTCCTCGAAGAACTTGTTCTCCAGGCCCCTCACCAGTTTCGTCGCCCTTCTTTGGACCCGCTCAAGCACCTCGATGTCCTTCTTGTAGCGAGGGGCCCAAAACTGAACACAGTACTCGAGGTGCGGCCTCACCAGTGCCGAGTACAGGGGGACGATCACCTCCCTAGCCCTGCTGGCCACACTGTTTCTGATACAAGCCAGGATGCCGTTGGCCTTCTTGGCCACCTGAGCACACTGCTGGCTCATATTCAGCCGACTGTCCACCATCACTCCCAGGTCCTTCTCTGCCTGGCAGCTCTCCAACCACTCATCTCCCAGCCTGTAGCTCTGCTTGGGGTTATTGCGCCCCAGGTGCAGGACCCGGCACTTGGCCTTGTTAAACTTCATGCAGTTGACCTCAGCCCATCGGTGCAGCCTATCCAGATCCTCCTGCAGAGCCTACAAGAGAATTTAGAATTTAGAATACTACAAGAGAAGAGTATTTTAGAAAATGATTAGTTAAAAACAAAACACATGACAATGTCAAGAATTAGTTTTTTCTTTTTTTTTTTCTTTTTTTTCTCTCTTTTTTCTTTTATAAAGAGTACATGCATTTCTAAATCAAGAATCAATTACTAAGAGCAATACTAAACATCTGTGATCTATGTCTGCTTATGTAAAAGACAGAGAAATCAGTTGAGATCTATTTCTTTAGCTGTATTTAGAAGAGATAATAAGCAATTGATTTTCCCTGTAAATCACATCTGAATTCTGCATGTTTCTTTGAAACAGTAATAAATCATTGCTTTATTTCTCTTTCTCATTATTTATAGAACAGCTAAAACACACATGCAATATCAAGATTTTAGTCTACTTCATTTATACACAGAATATGACCACTTCCTTTATGAATCATTGTTTAAGTTTATCACTTCCATCTAGTTCTGGACTTGAATAAAGCTAAAGACAACATTGCCCTTCTATTCAAAGATAAAATGTCATGTTGTTTATCAATATATAGGAAGTCATTTGGACTAAGCATTGTATAGGATTACACAAACTTTTGGAATTGCTGCTAAATTTAAAAAATAAATAAATAAAGTTAACATTCCATCTGGGATATTCTTGGAGATTTTAGCTCACCTTTTACATTATTATACTTCATTATCTATCCTTTTATTTAGTCATTAAACCTGCTAAGGCAAAATGCACTTTACCTAAATTATTTTCTTGGCCTTTTTTCATCCTCAGTTTTCAAATACTCACCACATTTGACTTAATGAAGCACATATGACTGACTGTAGTAGTTACTTAGAAAGACATTGCTGCTGAACCATATTTAATCAGGGTACTGCCAGAAATCAGGTACGTATCACTGTAAAATGAATAAAGTACCTAATTAGAAAATCAAAATGATAAATTTGGTTTTATTTGATGAGAGGCATTGCTCTCAGATTTTCTACATGCATATTAATAAGAAAAATGTTGGTAAAAAAGATGGATCTTGACAACCTCACTTGATGGACATTTTGCACTAAGCCATCAAGTCATATTTCCCTGAGGAGCAGCCCTAGAACTCTGAAAAGAGATTATTGTAAACAACTGAACAGAGATGTCAGAAACCATATATGAAACATAGATCTTTGGCTACATCAATGTACACACACACACACAAACACACAAAACATATACTGTATAAAAAGAAGTATATTATGTAGTTTAAGAGAAATTAAAATTAAGTAGTATACAGTGATAGATCCTGTTTTTGAAAAATAGTACCAAGAGAACAATGGGGAAGAGAAATGTGGACTATTGTAAAATAAAAATATACTAGATTAAAAAATACTGCTAAAGCAATAGAGAAATGTAGATATTCATATGCAAATATTGATAAATATTGCATCTATGGAAATTCTCTCTATTTTATGATCCCTGTAAGACAAACTCAATTTAAATTGTAGCAATTCCTTTCTTTTATTTATTGTCAATTATTGACATGATAATAAGTGTTAATAAGAAAGACTAATTCAGTTGTCTTTGTCATTATCTTTCCTGGAAATTTACATGTTACTAACTCTGTTTATAACTTTCTAAGGTTGTTTTCTATTTTTTAGAGGAGGGGTTAGTTTTAGCTACTTTTGTTTTAGTCATGGCTGAAGACCAGATTAAATTTGTTTATTATTTATTTAATTTCATGCAAATAAACTTTTGAAATATATATATATATATATGAACAGAATTTGGACTTAAATTTTGAATTAATTAGTAAAAAATAAACAGTTTTTCTTCTGAGACTGAAAATTAATATACTTTAGAAAGCTCATTCACCATGACTTTGACAATGTCTCTAGGCAACCTGTTCCAGTGTCTCCATAGGGTCATAGTAAATAATGTCTTTCTTATATCTAATGTAAAATTTACTTTCTTTCAATTTAAAATTTTTGCCCCTTTGTCCTATCACTACAGACTTGATAAAAAAGTCTTTCTCTATCTTTCTTATAAGTGCCCTTAAAATATAATAAAAATATAATAAGTAAATGATAAAGTCTCTCCAGAATCTTATTTTCTCCAGGGTAAACAACCAAACAACCATAACTCTATCTGTCTGTCTCTTTATTTTATTTTATTTTATTTTATTTTATTTTATTTTATTTTATTTTATTTTATTTTATTTTATTTTATTTTATTTTATTTTATTTTATTTTATTTTATTTTTAGCCATTCTCTACATCTGCTGATAGGTCCATGTCTTTCTTTAATACTCCAGGTGGGGTCTCATGAGAGTGGGACAATCACTTCGCTTGACATGTTGGCCATAGAATCACAGAATCACAGAATAGCTGAGGTTGGAAGGGACCTTTGAAGATCATCTAGTCCAACCCCCCTGCTGAGCAGGATCACTTAGAGCGTATTGCACCGGATGGCATCCAGGTGGGTTTTGAATATCTCCAGAGAAGGAGACTCCACAACCTCTCTGGGCAACCTGATCCAGTGCTCTGTCACCCTCACAGTAGAGAAGTGTCCCCTCATATTCAGCTGGAACTTCCTGTGCTTTAGTTTGTGCCTTTTGCTTCTCGTCCTGTCATTGGGCACAACTGAAAAGAGACCAGCTCCACCCTTCTGACACCTTCCATCAGGTATTTATATACATTACTAAGGTTTTCCCTCAGTCTTCTCTGTCCAGGTGAAACAGACCCAGGTCTCTCAGCCTGTCCTTGTATAACAGGTGTTCCAGTCCTCTTATAATCTTTATATCTCTCTTCTGGACTTGCTCCAGTAATTCCATGTCCCTCTTGTACTGGGGAGCTCAGAACTGCACACAATACTGCAGGTGTGGCCTCACCAGAGCTGAGTAGAGTGGGAGGATCACCTCCCTTGGACCTGCTGGCATCACTCTTCTGAATGCACCTCAGGATACTGTTGGTCTTTGTGGCCACAAGGGCATATTGCTGGCTTACAGTCAGCCTTCTGTCCACCAGAACTCCCAGGTCTATGCAATTGGCTTTCTGGGCTGCACATTGCCGGCTCATATCAAATTTTTCATTCAATATTATCCTCGAGTCCTTCTCTGTAGTGCTACTCTCAAGTCATTTCTTGGGACTATCTTGGGGTAAAGGCGGAAAGTGGTGGTTCTAGCTGCAACAGGAAGGCTCCTACTCCACCCAAGGACTTGCAACTACAAAACAGGTTCACCACCCTCAACATTGACGAGGAGCTAGACAAGCCTACTTGCAATAAATCTAGTCCACCTAAACCACACAAGGCACCCGGGAAGAAGCACTAAGTCATTGTAATCAGTGACTCCCTGTTGCAGGGGACAAAGGCATTCGTCTACCTGATTTATTGACTAAGGAGGTTTGCTGTCTGCTTGAGTTGTAGATCAGGGTTCAGCAGAAGCACTCCTGAAGTTAGTCCTGCCTTCTGACCATTGCCTTCTGCTTTTAATCCCAGTGAGTGTAAATGATACTGCCAGAAGAAACCTGGACACTATCAAAATGAACAACAGAACTCTGGGGACAGTAGTTAAGGGAATGGTGGCCCAGGTGGTGGTTTCCTTGATCCTGCTGAGGAGGGGAAAGGTTGACAGAAGGAAGGAATTTATAGGAGAGCTGTGAAGGAATTTATAGTTGGCTGTGAAACTGGTGTCATCAACAGGTTTTGAATCTTATGATCATGGGACCCTATTTGAGGGGTCTGCTTGGGAAAGCTGAGTTGTACCTCACTAAATGGGGCAAAAATATGTTTGCCAGTAGGGTAACTGACCTAAGGAGAGCTTTAAACTAGGAAGAAGAGGGGAGGGAAATGGTAACCAGCAGCCCTGTGAAGGACCAATGCAGAGGGCTGATGAGCAAGGGCTGTGGAGTTACATGATAGGGAAGGATCATGCAGACAGTGTTATGGAGCTTGAGTGGAATCACCTCCAGCACTTACAACATTATAGAGAAATCTACCAAATACTTTCTAGGAACACAACATGCTGAGGTGCCCTTTTTAAATGCCAGTACACTGATGCATGCAGTATGAGGAATAAACAAGGTGAGTTAGAGATGTGTGTATGTTTCCAGGGCTATGAGAGATGTTGTGGGATGGATCCTACGACTGGAGCATTTTAATGGAAGGATACAGGTTTGTTAGGAGGGATAGGCTGAGGAAATGAGGAGGGGGGATCACCCTCTATGTCAATGACCATCTGGAGTGCATGGAGCTATGGCTGGGAGTGGATGAGGAGATGACTAAGAGTGTATGGGTAAGGACTAAAGAGAAGATGGGGCTTAGTGAGATTGTAGTGGAAATCTGCTACAGGTCACCTGACCAGGAAGAACAAGTGGATGAGGACCTCTACAGACAGATAGGAATAGCCTTGTATTCACAAGCCCTAGTTCGTCATGAAGGACTTTAACCACCCTGACATCTACTGGAGCAAGAACACAGCAGGGCACAAGCAATCCAGGAGGTTCCTGGAATGCATTGATGACAAATTCATTTTCCAAGTGGTAAGGGATTACCTTATCTTCTTACCTTCAGCTGGGATAGAGTTAATTTTCTTCCTAGTAGCTGCTGTGGTGCTGTGTTTTGAATTTAAGATGAGAATAATGCTGATAGCACACTGATATTTTAGTTGTTGTTGAACAGTGTTTACACTGAGTCAAGTACTTTTCAGCTTCTATACTGTCCTGCCAGCAAGAAAGCTGGGGTGCACAAGAAGCTGGGAGGGGACAGGTGACTCAAACTGGCCAATGGGATATTCCATTCCATATGATGTCATGTTGAGCAATAAAACTGGGAGGAGTTGGCCAGGAAACATGGGGCTGATGCTCAGGGTTTGGCTGGACATTGGATAGTGGGTGGTGAGCACCACTTGTGCATCACTTGCTTTGTATATTCTTCCTCTTCCTCTTCCTCTTCCTCTTCCTCTTCCTCTTCCTCTTCCTCTTCCTCTTCCTCTTCCTCTTCCTCTTCCTCTTCCTCTTCCTCTTCCTCTTCCTCTTCTTCCTCTTCCCCTTCCTCTTCTTCTTCTTCTTCTTCCTCTTCCTCTTCCTCTTCTGCTGCTGCTGCTGCTGCTGCTGCTGCTGCTCCTCCTCCTCTTCCCTTTTTTTTTTTTTTTTTTTTTTTTTTTTGTCCCATTAAACTGTCTTTATTTCAACCCATGAGTTTTTACCCTTTTCTTCTTTTGATTGTCTCCCCCAGTCCCACTGGGTGGGGGACAGTGGGAGGAGGAGAGGGGAAATATCTACGTGGTGCTTAGCTGCCTCCAGGGTTAAACCAAAACATGGAGTTAATGAGGAGAGATATTATGCTAGACCTTGTTCTCACCAACAAGGATGGATTTATTGGGAATGTGATGATCAAAGGTATCTTTGGCTGCAGTGACCATGAAAAGGTGGAGTCCAAGATCCTGAGGGCAGTAAGGAAGGTCCACAGCAAACTCATAACCCCGGAATTTGGGTGAGCAGACTTTGGCCTTTTAAAGGATCTGCTTGGCAGAGTACCGAGGAATAAAGCCCTGGAGGGAAGAAAGCCCCAGGAGAGCTGGTTAATACTCAAGGATTACCTCCTCCATCCTTAAGAAAGATGAAGTCAGAAAATGCCAGGAGTCCTCCATGGATGAATAAGTTGCTTCTGGCTAAAATCAAACACAAACAGAAAGCCTACAGAGGGTAGAAGCAAGGACAGTTAACCTGGGAGAAATGCAGAGACATTGTACAAGCAGCCAGGGATTAAGTTAGGAAAGCTAAAGCCCAGGTAGAATTGAATTTGGCAAGGGCTATCAAGGGGAACTAGAAGGACTTCTGCAACTGCCTCAATGACAAAATGTATTGGGGTTACGTGCAATGTTTTGGTAGTGGAGGGCTGCAGGGGTGGCCTCTGTGAGAAGATTCCAGAAACTGCCGCATGGTAGATGAAAGCCAATTTCAGCTGGCTCCAAAGACCCACTCCTGGCCAGAGCTCAGAGCTGAGCTAATAAGCGATGTCTGAGCTTCTGTGAGAACAGGTTTAAGAAAGGGAAAAAACTTCTGCTCAACAGCAACTGGGAGAGCAAGGAGGTACACTGCGCTCTGGAGCTGAAGTTCCCCTGTGGCCTGTGGGGAGGCCCATAATGGAGCAGGATGTCCCCCTGCAGCCATGGTGTATCACAGTGGAGCAGATTGCCATAATGCAGCCTTTGGAGGAGTCCATGGTGGAGCAGGTGGATCTGACCTGAAAGAGGCTGCAGCCTGAGGAGAATCCCTGCAGGAGATTCTCCCCTCTAGTCTCCTTTTTTTTTGCAGAGGCAATCTGCTCTGGGGTGGACTGTTCTGCAGCGGAGTAGGGGATTGTGGCATGCAGGGGGGTTCCTGCATCAAGGCCACTTCATCCCTGAGTGCAGTATTCCAAGAGGTTCTACCCACTAGTTTCTTAAATTGGAAGTTCATTCTTACTCTTCACATGACACATATTCCTCCAAATTGTGAATTTCATGAGGGTGTGACAACAAAATCTGTCTGAAAGTCAGTATAAAGGAAGGGAAAATTAACAGTCAATACAAGGATTATGAAACTATATTATTCAATTGTTTTCTTGTCACATTCTTTCCATCATCCTCAATTTATGTATTATAGATATAGCTCTGATCCTGCAAATCAGTTCATACTGGAGAATCATTTACTGTAATCAATGGATACGAAGACACAGAGATCTGGGTATGCCAGTCAACTTGACATATTGGCACCTTGTACAGTAAACTGCTTGGATCTTGGTGTCATTTTTTATTGCAATGTCTCTTAAAATTTAAAGAGTATGTTCATTGGTAAATATATGTAAAATAATATGAAAAGTAAAAAGATATAATTTGTGCTTATTTGGAATATTTAGAGATATCCCAAATAAATATTGCCTTTAATATATTCAAATATATTATATGCACGTTAATAAATCAAGTCTGATTATACTGTCACAGAATATATCAAGATATATGAAATATCGATATTTAAAGAACATCAATCAATCCAACCTTTTTACAAAATCTAGTTATATAATGTTGTGACCTTTTAATTTTAAAATTGCCTCTTAAATAGAAAAATAAACTGCATTTGTATGCTTTGAAGGTATTATGTTTAAAGAAAAGTGGTTCTAATTTAGACGTGGTAAATGATATTGAATGAAATTTCTTAATTTAGTTCAAACAATAGATTACACTTCTAATATATTCCATATATTGACTTCATAAACAAATGATCTAATAAGTTTGACTGAAACCTAATTTAAACCTGATTAAAAAGCAATTTATTTGAAAGTCCACACTTTTGCAGTTTCATTATTTCACAGAAAAGCTGGAGGAATCTCTCTGAAACTCTCAATGGAATGGTGGTTTCCATAAAGTTGAGCAATATCTGTGCGCGTTTTATTGCGTTGCTTGAAACTTCATGGCCTGCCAGAAAAGCAGGATAATTTATTATTGAAGAGATTCATCTTAGAAACAGTGTGCTAGTGCAGTATGCCTTCTTTATATGTGCTTTTGCAATAAAATCTCTAGCATTACTCCTGTGATTTTTTGTCTTTTGTTGTTCTTTATTGTTATTTTTTTCCCAAGCTTTTTTTTTTTTTGGGGGGGGGGGGGGGAGGGAGTGTGACACAAACAAACAAATAAAACAAAACAAAACAAAAGCAGTGTTGTGATGGGTACTATTTATGATGTTGTGCCAATATGCCAATATATAGCATTCATACAGTATTCATACATTACGTTCAATAGTAGGTGTGTATACTCTGTCATGTTATATCTAATGATTTCACAGGACACAACAGATGTTTGAAAGTTAACTACTATGTTTGTTTCCCCTTCTGCTTTGTAGTATTTATTTTTCATAAGTAAGTGCTCTTTCTCAATTTCTATTTCCATTTCTTTGCAACATTACTAAGGCAGATAACATTTATGCTCCTGGCTGTTCTATTTTGTTATTACCTCTTTACCAGAAAAGGCAATATATTTAAGACTGATATGGCTCTTCTGCAATCAAAGTCCCAATTAGAGGCCTTTAAATGGTTCAGACATATCAAATTTTACTACGCTGAAGTTTGATAAATGAGTTGTCAGCTTAAATTCAGTTTGTTTTCAAAAACATAATCTAAAATCGATAAGCTATTTAAACAAATAAAGTAGCAAACACTTAATTAGAGAATTCAGTTTACTTGTACTTTTGGCAAACTATGCCAAAAACTGTAAATTATTTCACCAACCTTGTATTGTTATTTATTTATTTGTTTAATATACGCGTGGCTATAGTTGTAAACAAAAATGTAATTTATAAATCTTTATAATGTTGATGAGCATTTGGTCAAGTTTGCTTGCATGACAACTGTATTTTAATTATGCTATCAATTCATTTGGTTGTACAGTGTAGCTTACATCTCACAATGCAGTGAAATTAAAAATTCACTGTTCCAAGAATTGCTAGTGAATTCCTTTCTGAGATTCAGATTTCTGAGATTCAAAAAAAATTCAAATGCTTTTTTATGAATAGTGCAGGTGGTGCCCTGAAGACTGACACATTCACTATGTATAGAAAGTATAGGTATTCAAATGAATTCTCTGAGTGCTTCTGTTTTTGCGATTTCTTTGATAAGTCATTTGGTACTTATAGTAGGCTCCTTCTCTGGATCATCAGAAGCCACCCATGTTTGATGCTTTAGAGATTCAAGATCTATATATTCTACCTAGAAATTTGTTACATATCCCCAAATGATTTTTCAAGGGTTTAGGCAGCTTTAAATTATTTCTTCCATTTCAGTATAGAGAAGTAGACCTCTGTTGACTATAGTTTCATAAAGTATCTCTAAACAGCTGCAATTATTTTCCAGAGGACTGTTGGACTTTGTTGTACCTTGCACAGCTGAGAGATATTTTGCAACAGAAGACTTGAAGAAGCTTCTTGAAAACATGAATATCGTGCCTCATAACTAGAAACTTAGCACAGTGGCAAAATACTCCAGGTAAAGTGTAGGTAATTATTTAATGTAAAAGTAATTGAAGAATAAAAAACAAACAAAAACAAATGACTGCAAAACATGTATTTATTTACATATGTTTGCTAAGAATACGTTTTTCTTAAGAATATGAAATTTTAAAAGAGAAGAAGTGTGAAAAATCTATAACTGAACTGCCTTTATTTGAATAGAGTAAAATAGCAAAATGAATAGAAAGAAGTTGGCTACATATATATGTATTAATATTTTCTACAGCCTTAGGCATTGTATGTGCTACTGATACCAGTTAATAACAACTTGGCTTGCACTGAAAGGTTAATCCTCTCTAAATTGGGGTCACTTAGAAACTTGGTTTTCCTCTCTTATGAGGTTTGCCTTATCTTTTTATTTATTTTCATGTATAGATCCAGAAGCTGTCAAGGGACAAAACAGTAATTCATTCATAAGCAGATATGTCTAACTGCATTTATTAGTAAAATTTTGTTCTTTTATTCAGTCTAAATTGTCTTCTGAGTGAATACAGTATTTGCATTAGCTAACATCTCATTTGCACTATATGCACATTAATTTAAGTTTCACTTAAGGATACTTGTAGCCAAGAGCATTCCATCAATGTTTAATCACTGAAGTCCTTCTATGAAACTCAGATAATGCATCAAGTCACAGACTGAAATTCTGTTGGTGTAAATTCATTAAACCAAGATGTGGACAGAAGAAAATGTACCCTACTGTTAGACTGTGAAAATATTCCAGTGAAAGCACCAGAAAAAGACACTGAAGATTTACTAATGAATGACAAGAACACCCATGGGGGGCAGCTGAAAGAGTAAAGTTGAAGGAATTTCTTGAATAAACAAAGGGTCTTATTTCTTTGACTTTTTAAAATAGTGTATTTGCTGAGGTAAGAATCACATCCTTCATCTTCTAAGCACCAAGCATGGTCAACAAATAATGATGTACCTCAGAGTACTAAGTACACAGTACAGAGTACACAGTCCCACTGTAAATCTTTGCTGTCTGAAGGAATATGCTCATGCTCAACTTGTTGTCTACCAGCACCCCTATGTCTTTTTCTCCAACTTTCCCACAGCATATACTAGGGCATGGGGTTGTTCCTCTCCAGGTGCAGAACTTTGGATTTCTTGCTGAATTTCATGAGATTATTGTCAGCCCATTTCTCCAGCTTGCCAATGTCCCTCTGGACAGCAGTGTCAACTTCTGGTACTTCATCATTACTCCTAGTTTTGTGTCATCTGGAGGCTTGCTGAGGGCTGTCCCATCAACCAGACCATCAACATTAAACAGAACTGGACCCAATATTGACCTCCAGAGTACACCACTAGTTACTTGGGTGCAACTTGACTTTGTGCCACAGACCACCATGCTTTGGGCCCTGCCATTCTGGCAGTTTTCAATATGCCCCTCTTCCTGTTCATTTAGCCCAGATAAACTCCCATGAAATTAATTAAATTTCACAGAATCACAGATTTGTCTAGGTTGGAAGAGATCATCGAGTCCAACCGCTGACCTAACACTAACAAGTCCTCTGCTAAACCATGTCACTAAGTTCAACATGTAAACATCTTTTAAAGACCTCCAGGGATGGTGACTCCACCATTTCCCTGGGCAGCCCATTCCAATGCCTAACAACCCTCTCAGCAAAGAAGCTCTTCCTAATATCCAACCTATTTCAGTTGATAATAGTCATGTATTAGTTTCAGAAACAATATTAACTCACTTTATCTAGAAAAAAAATGTATATGTACTCATTGATTTGTGAATATTATATACACAGGAAATTGTGGTTATAACCAACATAAGAAAGCTAAGAGATTAAAAGATGTGATATGCATCAATTCTATATATTGTCTAACTAATATGGGTTTACTGGCCTCCAGAAACCCTCATCTAGGAAGATATTATTTACAAACCGGTAAATGTATTTCAGAATTATAGTCTTGAAAAACCTGTCTCACAAAGCTATCTTACTATCTCAAAAAGCTATCTTGCTATCAGTTTTATCAATGACTTTTTTTTTTTTTTTTTCCCCATCTACCGTAATTTGGATAGATGACAAGAAAATTATCTTCCTTACTAAATTAGGTTTTATTCCTAGGTAGGAAGTTACATTAAAAGTAGCTTCTTTTGATCTTTATATCTGATGATGTAAAAGAATCAAAGAGTGTAAAACCAGGCTTTCACTGAGAACTGCTATTTATGCTCAATGAAAGCAATTTCTTTCTTCAGACTGCAACGTCTTTCCACTTAAGAAAGAGAAAAACATGAATTCTCTAATCTAGTGTACTAGGCTTCTGCAGAATTATTTCATCATTATTTATGACAAGTTTAACTCTAACACTTTGTTTTTAAGGCATAAAATGTATGGTGAAAACTATGTAAAGCTAAAAGCAATAGGAAATTAGTCATGCTTTATTTTTACCAAAGAATATGAGAACATTTTTATGCCAACCAACTCTAAATGCAATCGCTACCTTAATTCTAACTTCAATTTGTATTTTCAGCATTTTTCTGTCATTTCATTCAATAGAAATGGAGGCTGACAGCATAAAGAAAGTGCACTTCTCTCCTGATGTGGATCAGGACTGTTTATCTGACTCATCTGAAACCAGTCAAACCAGCCTTTCACCTATTATTTTCTATTTATCTTAAATTTTGATATAAACCTCACTGAAAATTCATGGCACAAAGTATCTTTAAAAACAACATCAAGTAAGGATTACCGCTAGAAATAATGGAGACTGTGCATGAAGAACATCACAGCCTAGCACTTTATATAGGTCATTTATCAGGGTGTTTTTGTTTTTAAGCAAATATACTCTAAAGCCCTATAGTAAGTTGGACCTCTAAACCTACCCAATCATAAATCAAACCACACAATGGAAATCTAAATAGAGTTCATTTGGTACAGCTTGCATGACTGGAATGCTGTCATGGAGAGCTGTCTTTTTTAGGAAAGACAGGCTGGGGAAGTGAGGGAGTGGGGTTGCCCTTTATGTGAGGGAGCAATTAGCATGTACTGAGCTCCACCTGGGGGAGGGTGATGGACAAGTGGAGAGCTTGTGGATAAGAATTAAGGGGTGGGCTGGTATGGAGGACACTGTTGTGGGAGTGTACTACAGGTCACCAGATCAGGAGGAGGCTTGCAAAAGAAAGAAAAGATAATAAGAAGGTTTTTTTTGTTTTGTTTTGTTTTGTGTTTTTTTTTTTAGGTATGTAAACAGTGAAAGGAAGACTAGGGATAATGTGGGTCCCTTGCTGAACGAGGGGGGTTTCTTGGCAATGGGAGATGCCGAGAAGGTTGAGATACTGAATGCTTTCTTTGCTTTGGTCTTTGCTTCAGGGACTCTCCCCCGGGACTCCTTGACCCTGGAGGGAGGAGAAAGAGTCTGGGAAGTGAAGATCTCCCCCCTTGTTGACAAGGGAGTGGTTTGGGAACATCTGAGTGGGCTCAATGCACACAGATCCATGGGTCCCGATGGGATGCATCCACCTGTGCTAAGGGAGTTGGCAGAAATGGTTGCCGAACCGCTATCATCTTTGAAAGGTCTTTGGAGAACAGAAGAGGTGCCTGAAGATTGGAGGATAGCCAATGTCTTCAAAAAGGGCAAGAAAGAAGATCCAGGAAACTACAGGCCAGTCAGTCTCACCTCTGTCCCTGGAAAGGTGTTGGAACAACTTGTTCTGGATGCTATCTCCAAGCAATTGGAAGAGAAGAAGGTTATGAGGAGTAGTCAGCATGGATTCACCAAGGGGAAGTTGTGCTTGACCAATCTCGTTGCCTTCCATGATGGCATCACCAGCTGGGTAGATGGTGGGAGAGCGGTGGATTTAATCTACCTTGACTTTAGCAAGGCTTTTGATACTGTCTCCCATGACATCCTGATAGCAAAGCTGAGAAAGTGTGGCATAGAGGAGTGGACAGTAAGGTGGGTTGAGAACTGGATGACTGGCCAAGCTTAGAGGGTGGTGATCGGTGGTGCAGAGTCTGCCTGGAGACCTGTGACTAGCGGTGTTCCCCAGGGGTCGGTGCTGGGTCCAATCTTGTTCAACATCTTCATTGATGACCTTGATGAGGGAACAGTGTCTGTCCTCAGCAAGTACGCAGATGACACAAAGCTGGGAGGAGTGGCTGACATTCCAGAAGGCTGTGCTGCCATTCAGTGAGACCTGGACCAGCTAGAGAGATGGGCAGGAAGAAACCAAATGAGGTATAATAAGAGCAAGTGTAGAGTCCTGCAACTGGGAAGGATCAACCCGAAGTATCAGTACAGGCTGTGGGACGACCTGCTGGAGAGGAGCTCTGAGAAGAAGGACCTGGGGGTCCTGGTGGACAACAGGTTGACCATGAGCCAGCAGTGTGCCCTCATGGCCAAGAGGGCCAATGGGATCCTGGCATGCATTAAAAATAGTGTGGCCAGCAGGTCAAGAGAGGTGATCCTCCCCCTCTACTCTGTCCTGGTCAAGCTTCACCTGGAATACTGTGTCCAATTCTGGGCTCCCCGGTACAGGAAAGACAGGGATCTCCTGGAAAGAGTCCAGCAGAGGGCCACAAAGATGATACGGGGCCTGGAGCATCTCCCCTATGAATTCTGTGATTCTGTGATTCCTGGGAAACATCCCTCAGATCCCATAATACATTTAAATAACATTGCAATTTATTTTTTTCTAGGAAAAAAATAGTTATACATTAGAATTCAAGATCTTTTTTACATGTTAGTCAGACAATGAAAATCACAGAATCACAGAACTGTAGGGGTTGGAAGGGACCTCAAAAGATCATCGGGTCCAACCCCCCTGCCAAAGCAGGTTCCTCAGAGCAGGCTGCCCAGGTAGGCGTGCAGACAGGCCTTGAATATCTCCAGAGAAGGAGACTCCACAACCTTCCTGGGCAGCCTGTTCCAATGCTCCGTCACCATCACCATGAAGAAGTTCTTTTGCATGTCAGTGTGGAACTTCCTGTGCTCTAACTTGCAGCTATTGCCACTTGTCCTATCCCCTCAAACCACTGAGAAGAGGTTGGCTACATCCTTCTGTCCCCCACCCCTCAGATATTTATATACACTGAGGAGATCCCCTCTAAGTCTTCTCTTCTCCCGGCTGAACAGACCCAGGTCTCTCAGTCTTTCTTCATAAAATCAGAGTATAAATTGGTACAAGGAAATCTGCATTTTATTTTTTTTTTTCTGGCTTTAAGAGCTGAGGTACAGTATATAACTAGTACTCTCATATTTCCATATAACATAAAGTCTCATTTGTATCTATTAGTTCAATTTTATTTTCATTTCTGAATTCAAAATAGACATTATTTGTAAAATAAACTTGATTTCTCACTAAGGAACCAGTGCAAACCACGTGGTGATTATATTCTATAATGCTATATTCTAAGATTATTTTAAAATGAAGATTAATTCAAATAAGTTACTGTAGCCATTAGGTTGAAAATCTTGTTTGCACCTGCTGCCTCAGAATAAATAAGAAGAGTGATGGATACGTATATTCATATGTTTTTGAAATCATGAGAGGGATGGGTCAATCAATCCATCTCTCTATGTTATAGCAAAATTTACTAACACTTATGTCTCACTATAAATCTCATTGAAGTAATAATATGAATTCATTTGGGTCTTGAAAAATAGCAGAGAAGAAAATATGTATTCCTCTGCTCATTCCTAATTCTGAAAACCTGTCCCTCATTAAGATGCAGTGATTGTCTAATAATATTTTCAGGTATTCTGTATTACAAATTGTTCTAAAAGATCCTCTGAATGGGATGTACTCTCTGTACCAACTAATGTTGCATTATGGATTTACCAAAATAGCATAATGGAGGATTAGGAATATAATATAATAATCAAGTACCTACAGGTAATGTCTACATCTTAATAATATCATAAGCGTTTAAGAACTAATCTAAAAATAATTTAACTTTCTGGTGTGTTCTCATACCAGATGGGATATAAAATGACTATAATCTAACCAATTAGAAATATAATATTATTGAACAATAGAAAGCTGATCATATCAGAGAGGAGGATGCTATTGCCTTCTCTCCTTCTTCCTTACTCTCAGCCTGATACATTTAGCAGTGCCTTCTAGCTGTGCCACATAGTCATCCTCCTCCAATTCTTGACATAAACCCCCAACATACTTCCACATGAGGCACATACCACTAAGAAGTTATCTACAGTGGAGGATTATTCTCAGGAATTTTTCTAGATATTATCAAAGGAGGTGATCTGAGAAAGTCAGCATGGCTTCACTGAGGGCAAATCATGCTTTACCAATCTGGTGGCCTTCTATAATGGAGTGACTGCATCAGTTGATGAGGGAAGACTGGCTGATGTCTGCTACTTGGATTTCTGCAAGGCCTTTAACACAGTCCCACATGACATCCTGGTCTCCAAATTGTAGATGTATGGACTTGAAAGGTGGACCATTCTGTGGATAAGGAATTGGCTTGAAGGCCACACCCAGAGAGTTGTGGTCAATGGTTGTAAATCCAGGTGGAGGCTGGTGATGAGTGGTGTCCTTCAGGGGTCTATGTCTTGGGAGTAGTATTCTTTAATATCTTTATCAGTGACATGGACAGTGGGATCAAGTGCACCCTCAGCAAGGCTGTAGATAACACCAAGCTGAGTGGTGCACTTGATACAACAGAAGGAAAGGTTGCCATTCAAAGGGACCTGGACAAGCTTGTGGATGAAAAAGCTTGATGTGAGTCAGCAGTGAGTGCTTGTAGCCCAGAAGGACAACTGCATCTTGGGCTGCATCAACAGAGGAGTGGCCAGCAGGTTGAGGGAGGAGATTGTCCCCCTCTACACAGCCATTATGAGGCCTCACTTGGAATGCTGCATCCAGGCTGTGGTGTAATTGCTGAAGTAACTAGGAAAATAAAACTAACATTCACATTTTTAAGGAAAAGGTACAGCATTGAAGATGCTTTCAGGGAAAGGCATAACTGCATTATCTGAGCGTTCCCTAGGCTCCCAACCTTAGATGCTATCGCACTGGGGAAACTTGGTGTGCTAGCCCTAAGGAACTGCATGGAGCATAGAGTGGAGTGGAGACACCACGGCTAGGCTCTGTAATCAGGTGGGGCCTCGATTGTTCTTGTGCACAAAGCTGCACTTTTTGCCACCCTGAGCCAAAGACCTGTCATGTTTTGGCAAATGCTGTACCCTAGTGTACTTTTTGCTCATTATAATATCATTATAATACCAAAACACACCTCCATCCCAAAAGCTACCTACCTCCAAGGTGTGACCACCCCTCACTGAGCATGTGCCCTGAATTTCTCGGAGCCTATTACTTTAAACAGAGACGGGAAAACTTTACACCAATCATAACTAAGATATGCTTGACTAGAGCCACTCAAGCTCCACTTAAAAGACAGAAAATAATATAAATTGGCCCAAGAGAGAGGGGATGTCAGGGAAGATACCACTGTCAGGGGAGATACCATACCGAGGACATACAGCATCCTTAGGACCTCCTGACTCCTGGGATCAGTCAACGGGCTGAGCCTCTCTTCCCCCCCCATTGGGACGCCTTTGGGTGAGATCTGAATACTTGCTTATAAATCTCTATAGAGTCTTTGATCCTTTTAACACGTTTATTTCTAGGCTGCGCACCTGTAACACCTATAACACCTGTGTATTTCATGCATACTAGCTTGCTTTTGCAGACAGTCACTATCGCCGGCAATCCAAAAGAACCTGACTATCTGTTGCTGTAATAAACCATAGTTGATTGCATTGTGATAGCTCTCATTAAGTGCAACTAGGGTGAGGGTGGTTATCTGTGATAGTTCAGTGTTCTGAATCCAACCAGACCCCCAGACGGTTAATGCCTTTTTGGTGAATGTCTGAACAGACCCCCAGACTGTTAATGCATTGATGGTGAATGTCTGACTGGACCTCCAGATAGTTAACGCGATTTGGTCAATGTCCGACTGGTTCAGTACCCTGAATCCGACCGGGCCCGTAATGGTTAATCAGCTACACCCGTTAATGCAACACAGGCTTGGAGCTCCCAACACAAGAAAGATGTGAACCTGGTATAATGGGTCCAGAGAAAGGCCATAAACATGCTCAGAGGGCTGGAGCACCTCTTCTATGAAGAGAGACTGAGAAAGCTTGTTCTGTTCAGGCTGAAAAAGAGATGACTCCAGGGTGACCTCACTGCAGCTTTTCAATACTAAAGGAGACTAAAAAAAATAAAAATAAAAATAAAATAAAATAAAAAATTAATGGAGAGTAATATGTTGCTTGGGTAGACTTCCCCCTCTGCCCAGTGGGATGGGGGAAAGAATCAGAAAAAAAAAAAAAAAAAAAGATAAAAACTCATGAGTTGTGACAAAGACAGCTTAATAACACACACAGAAAAGGAAAGGATAATAAATAATAATAACAAATACTTTAATAATAATAATAGATTATACAAAGCAAATGATGCACAATGTAATTGCTCACCACCCATTGACCAATGCGCAGCCTGCTGCCAAGAAACCACACCGCCTGGGCAACTTCTTCCAGTTTACTGGTCAGTATGATGTTATATGTTATCGAATATCCCTTTGGCCATGTTGGGTCATCCGTCCTGGCTTCATCTCCTCCCAGCTTCTGGTGCACCCCCAGTATCCTCACTAGCAGGGCTGTATGAGAAACTGAAAAGTACCTGACTCAGTGTAAGCACTGCTCAGCAACAACTGAAATATTGGTGTGTTATTCTGATATGCATCATTCTCATTCTACATCCAAAACAAAGCACCACAGAAGCTACTAGGAAGAAAATTAAGTCTATCCCAGCTGAAAGCAGGACACTGGAATTCAGGAAACTGAAACTAAATTGCCAATATATGCTTGTGTGAAATATCTTGGTTACTTAGAAGAATAAATTCATAGTGGCATAGTCATCTGGACACTTCTCATAAAATACGCCTGAAAGTGGTAGTCCAAGAAAATTTATGTTTCATATTTACAAATAATTTCTTTGTATAGCAAACTAGATAAGAATCTCTCAAAATGTTATACAGTAAATTATATCTCTGTGACATACATGACATGAGTACTATGCTCACCTTTGGGTTAGGAGCAGAAGGGAGAACACCTTACATACAGAGACAAAAAAAATGTTTTTTCTAATAAAGGTTTTCAAGAGGCTAATCAAAATCAAAATGGAACAAATATGCTAGTTAATTTATAATGATGCTAACACTTGTAGTCTGTTATCTGATTATTATTGAAAAGTCTTCTTATTCTTAGTAATAACTTTTATTATTATTATCATTATTACTATTATTGTTGTTATTGTTGTTATTATTGTTATTATTATGGAAAACACCATTGTATACACAACTCTTTTTTGTTCTGCTGTTTATGCTTCCAATCTTCCATTAAGGTTGCAAGGTTACCTCAAACAGAAATGGAGAAAGGAGCAGCTAGCGCTTTGAGTCTTTTGCTATGATGAGAGCAATGTTGGAAACTGCCCAAACCCCAGTTCACTTGTGTTTATTTTTCCATATTCTGTTAACATGGACTATTTTCTTTTCATTGATTTTTAGCTAAAGTTTGAAAATTTCACAAGAACCTCCAGGAGTTACAAATTACATTAAATGTCTACTCTGCTTTTCAGTGACTACCTAGGTTTGTTAGGCTTTTAGTATGTAGAATATTCACAGAGCTATGCTAAAATGAATTAGGCAAAAGTCTGATGATTTTATAGCTTTTACAGCTAAGAAAAGATAAAATCACCCTTGGCAAGAGAAAGTCCAGAAACTCTGGACTATTTATCAGTATTTTGCATTTTTATTGATAATGGATATATCAAATATGTATCAATACACTGTTATAAAGTGTATTGTAAAGTCTCTTTAGACTTCATTAATGTGAAGGGTTGTAGATGCACCTGAAATACAGTATTTAATTTTAACAAATTGCTTCAACTCCTTTAACTGATTTTGCTAGGCAGGAAATTTTATTATTCTGAATACAAGCTTCTCCACTAAAAAAACTGAAGCAAGGCAGTGACAGGACCAAAATTACAGCTCCAGTTAGAAAGATTTGATTCCTAAAAAAACAGTTAAAGTAGCTTATACTTGTGACTACACAGACAGTTCAAGTACTTGTATATTCACCAAGATGAAACTTTTCAGGTATATTTATGTACAGCAAAAAGGATAAATAGGTTATCTCAGAGGTGTTTTTTTTTTTTTTTTTTTGGGGGGGGGGGTAGATCTACAAAACTGCAGTATCGATATTTTAATATTTAAAAAAAAAACTTCTTTGAATTGCTTCATCGTCATCATATTTTATTTCTTAAGATAAGAAGGCATTCCCTTCTGTTTTATCTGGTACATGTGCTTAATATTTCAAAATTCTAACTATGGACATACAGACATTTCTGACTTTTTTTTTTTTTTCTATTTCATTCTCCTCTACTTTCTCACTTTGGTAACAGAAAATATGCTTATCTTCTCTCGGAAAGCATAGTTCTAAATTTTACTGTTAAATCATATAACTATAGGCATGGTTTAGATGAAGAAATAAAGCAAAAGCAAATGAAAATAATACTTTTTAACAAAGGATTAAAAAAAAAAAAAGAGCAAGAGAGAAAAAAAAGTTTAAGTAAAGGACAAAAACATGCACTTAAAAGTAGTATTCTGCTTTCTATCAAAATTCATTGGATGGGAGATGATAATAGAAAGTGACATAATGAATACATTGAAGCTTAAATCACTGGTAGGTAAATTTGTAAACGCTGAAAATATCAGGAGCTGAGGACTTGAGGGTAAACCTTTTGAAATTGCCACTGACAGCTTCACCATTGATATGTTTTTCTATCCATATGAAAGCAGTTCTTGTTGTTTTTTAGCATATTTGGCAATATAAAGGCTAAGCTTTTAGGGCAGGACATTGCTAAAGGCTCAGATTTGAAGCAGAACATCATTTGTCTCTGGGCTCTGTTTATGTACTGTCTTCTCAAAATCATTAGTTATCTGGCATTCTTATGAGTTCAGGGCACCTACTCTTACCTCTTTTCCAAAATCATCATGACATCATTGACAACATTGGATCTCCTTCTGTTCTGCTCCTAGTGTCATCCTTCCACTGTCACAGTTTCATGACTATTGTGCTATAGGCATCTACAGCGTTTGTGCCAATATTTAATAATCTGCAGAAGCCTACAAGCAGTTGCATACTACCTAAAAGTAATGAACAAACTTTCAGACAAATCATTCTCATTTATCATGTTTCTGGAACTCCTGCATTTTCAAATTAACCTTCATTGATGATCTACTCCTTCTTTTCTGGCCCTCATCACTTCTTTCCACTTCTCTTACATGCAACCAATATAATAAGATGTCCCTGGTTATTGCATTTAAATAGTAAGGTAGTGTCAATCCTATTGATCTGTGTGTACCACAGTTTCTAATTTTAAAAACATGTTTAAATGGTGGTCCAAAATGCAGTGAATTTCTGATACCTGTCACATCCCAAAACATATGAAATAGCAGTTTCACTCAATGAAGAACACAAAACTCGACAACAGTTTTAGCAAAAGTGTGATAAGTAAGGGAAAGTTTGCTTAAACTCTAAAGCTGCAATAACTCTATTTTGTTTCATGTTAACAGTGATAATGTCTTACACAGCTTGTAGATGTTTTCTAAATTATTAATGATTCATTGAAAATTACAAAAAAAAAAAAAAGAGACTGCTACGATTAAGAAAACATGTACGAAGTTTTCCATTTATATAGAGGAAACATGAGGGATATTTCTGAATTTCTGAAAATCTCTTCCTCTTTTTTTTAATTAATTAATGTATTTATTTATTTATTTTAATCTAATTAAAAAACTATGAGGTAGTCGGAAGAACTTAATAGGAAAGTAGAAAGGAATTTGTTTAACCAAATTGCTGGAAAACACGTAACCTTAATACACTATCCCTTATTAAATAAATAACGCAATTAGGCCTTAGGGTGTAACAATAAAGAAGTTTACCTAACTCAAATTAAAAATCTTTTAATCTCCCACATGACCTGTATATTTTTTAGGTTTCTAAGGTATTTCAGTATAGAAGGCGTCTGGAGTCATCCTAAGGCGGAGATGAGAAACACATTGCAGAGAACATAAAAACAACTACTGAGCATCTCAACAAGCAAAAGAATTTCCATCAAGATATAAGCTGTGAAATATGTTCATATTTTCTCTGAGTATTTTTGTTTTGTTTTTAATGCTGGCTAACCTGAAATTCAAGGTAAAAAATAGTTTAGTGATTTGGAAGATTTGGAACCAGAGCCCATTACACTATGCATTCTTGTGAACTAAGTTGATACGAGATGCAAAATTAGGCTACTACTGTTTAAACATTGAACATTCTTTCACATAGTTTTGGTCCAGATTGAAAAGCATTCTCTAAGACAAAAGGTCCGGTATTTCTAGGACAATATGTGTCAGGAAAAAGTTCTACTAAGTTTTTTTGTTTGTTTGTTTTGTTTTGTTTTTTCCCATGTTGTTTCTCATTTTACTTGCTAATTTAGACATGTCTTCTTAGTCAGATATTTCTGAAACTTTGACATATGCACATTGACTCTACAAGAGAATTCAAAGCGTACTAGTCAAATGATGCCATTTCCTCATGAAGGACTTCTTAAGGTAGTCACAAAAGATTAGAAAGAACAATTACTTTACCTTACCTTTCTTACTCTACCTATACCTTTCTTGTATGTAGTCTGAGAATTCAATTCATAGTTCTACTCGGTTTTCTAAGTACCTTATTCTTTGAAGGTATTTTTTCTATTGTAAGATAGAGTGCATATTACTTTGTCTGCCAAGGTGCTTAAAACTGAACAAATGAAATGATGTCCTGACACATTTTGTTCACTGCAAGAAATGAGAAAGATTACACATATCTAGTGGAGTTCAGTGATAAGGAGAACATCATAATTCATGTACAGGGAGAAGCAAAACAGTTATTATGAAAATAACATTTTCTGAAAATAGAGAAAATTGAAAAAAAAAAAAAAAAGAAGATAAACATAAAAAGGGGGCAAATCTGATAAAACTCGGTTTTATTAACATCCTAAACTATTTTCAATATTTTTTTTTTTAATTTAATTTTTCTTAGAAACATTTTATAGGGCTCCATTATCATCTTTTGATTGGTAAAATACTACTTTTACATGATAACTTTTTTTTTTTTTTTTTTTTCCACACAGTTTTGAAGTATGATACAGCTTTAGAAGGAAAACCTTACTGCAGATGGATAAATTCTTGTAAATACATTCACGTGTTCCTCAGGGAAAAAAAAAATAAAAAGACATAATAAGATATTTAAAAAGGTTTTTAATTTGAGACCTGTCCAGTGTTATTCCAATATATTATTAATAACAATGTGTTTTATTCTTACAAGTAAAAATTATTTATGTTAAGATGCATAATAAACTCCAAAAATTCTAAACTAGAATGGTAATAACAGTGTAATTTTATTTCAGACAATTGAAAGGTGGTTTAATTGTAGTGACTAATAAAGATATCATCATCAAATAAGAAAAAATTGCCAAAAACTTGATTGCTATGTATGACTTATAGCAGAGTGATTTTGAAAATGTCAAAATATGTGTTGATAACCCAACTAAAAATGAAATCAAACATCTTTAAAGGAATAAATAAATACCCATAGAATCCAAAATACCCAAATACCCAAAAGATGATCCAAATAACCAAAGAATCCATAATGCTTTTTACATAATTTTCATGCTGAGTTTCTCTGAATCCACTGTGGAATAAGGATGGAAAGATTTAGGTGCCAACACCTGAGATTTGCTGAGATCAACTAGGGTAGAAAGATTTTTAAGTTGATATAAAAAAACTCAGCAGTTTTATTTTAGTAAAAATACTCAGCAAATAATACTCAGATGATTCCCAAAGGAAAAAACAAACAAACTAACTAATCTGTTAAGTAACAAAACAAAACACATGCACAAACACAAAAAGTTCCCATTTTAAACAATACTATAGATTGTTCTGACAACGTCAATGGAAGAAAAGTCTGTGTGATAAATATGAGAACAATAAGGTAACCATAGAAATTAGTATAATTTTTAGAGAAGTTTGAAAGTAGTTTGATAGATAGTCTTCTTTAACATTTCCTTTTCTATTTGTTTTGTTCTGTCTATGGCTTCATATTCTATTTTGAATGCATCCAATTTGTTTTTTTCTTCTGTTGGGGAATGTAATCTGGATTATATGGATATTCTGTCATACCAGGATGGGATAATTTCTCAATGGAGCTCTTGTATACAAGACTTAGAGATAAAGGTCATCTAGAAGTGTAAACACATACCAAAACCAAAAAATAACAACAATAACAACAACAACAATAAACTTACTAAGATGACAAGAAAAGAGAGTATTTGCTGTTCATTTTTGTAGTATTTGTTTCAAATTCTATAAAACATTTTGTTTCAATACATGTTTCAAACATTTTCAAGTAGTGAAAAAACAAAGACCTGAGTTTGTAAAAATTGAATCAGTCCTTGTGGATGTTTCATGATTAGTAGGTTAACATTTCTAACACTGTTGACAATAGTGCTTGCAAAACTAGTGCAGAATGCAGATGTTAGAGAGAGAAAAGAATTGTTCTTGTAGAATTAGTTCACAAAGCAGAATGAGCAAAAACTGCCAGTACAGTCAAACCGAGCCTTTCTGTGTTTTCTGGATTGTGGGCACTCTGCTGCTATGCATGCAAGCAAAACAAATTTGTAAAGTCTTGTAGAGGACAGAAGACCTGGTGAGATGCACCTGGTGGAACTGGCAGATGAAGTTGCTAAGCTACTGTCCATCATATCTGCGAAGTCATGGCAGTCCAGTGAAGTCCCCACTGAGTGGAAAAAGGGAAACATAACCCCACTTTTAAAAAGCGAAATAAGGAAGACCCGTGGAACTACAGGCCAGTCAGTCTCACCTCTGTACCCAGCAAGATCAAGGAGCAGATTTTCCTGGAAACTCTGATCAGGCAGTAGGAAAATAAGAAGGTGATTGGTAATAGCCAACATGGCTTCACTAAGGACAGATTGTGCCTGTCCAGTCTGGTGGCCTTCGAGGATGGGGTTACAGCACTGGTGGATAAGCAAAGAGCAACTGACATCATCTACCTGGACTTGTGCAAAGCATTTGACCCTGTCCCCAGTGCTATCCTTCTCTTTAAATATGAGAGACATAGTTTTGATGGATTGGCCACTCAGTGGGTAAGGGATTGGCTGTATGGTCAGACTCCAAGAGTCATGGTCAACAGTTCAGTGGCCAAGTGGAGATCAGTGATGGGTGGTATTCCTCAAGGGTCAGTACTGGGACCAGCACTGATTAACGGGACAGTGGAATTGAGTGCACCCTCAACAGGTTTGCCAATGACATCAAACTCTGTGGTGCAGTTGACATGCTGGAGAGAAGGGATGGCACCCAGAGGGACCCTGACAGGCTTGAGAGGTGGACCTGTGTGAACACCATGAAGTTCAACAAGGCCAAGTGCAAAGTCCTGCATCTGGGCCAAGGCAATCCCAAGCACAAATAGAGGCTGGGTAAAGAATGGATTGAGAGCAGCTCTGAGAAGAATATTTTGAGAGCATTGATTGATGAGAAGCTCAACAGGAGATGTCAATGTGGGGTTTCAGTCCAGAAAGCCAACTGTATCCTGGGCTGCATCAAAAGGTCTATTACCAGGACCTAATAATGGTCCTACCTGACCAGAGAAGGCTCCGGGGAGACCTTATAGTGCCCTTCCAGTATCTAAAGAGGGTCTTACTAGGGTGGCTGATGAGGTGCGGGCAGATCTAGAAGCCCTCCCTCTGCCATACAAAGGCAGTCCCTAGGGAGCACAAGCAACCAGGACCCCAGCGAACAGGGTAGGAAAACGGGGCTTGGCACGTCAGTAAGGGCATGGTGCTGCAGTTTGCATGGCAGTGTGTGCAGGAAGAGTGATCAGGCAGGACAAGCAGGGAGGGCAGAGTATCCCTCCCCACTCTGGAGACCAGCTCACCTACCAGCTACCTCCCAGACAGCAAACCCAGCCATGGTC